>NC_081415.1:599242143-599437143 GCF_030272615.1 Cryptomeria japonica
ATGCTAGGGCTATAGAATGCGATGCATACAAAGGCTTGTCCATGATAGGAGGTAGTTGGCCAAGGTCACCTACAAGGATTAGTGAGATACCTCCAAAGGGTTCGTGCTTTGGCGATGGAATGCTTGACGTAATCTACTGTCAATTTTTAAAAGCAATTTAGGACCCAAAAAGCTCATCTCATCAATTAGAATATATTGTAATTGTTTGTATTGTTCTTGGAAGAACATTAAAGATTGGCCTGTCAAAGGCTACATATCTCTAAGAGGGATGCACAGGGTAGCATGGATTGTTGTTGCTTGGATATTATATGCAGATATGCCAGTCAGGGCAAGTATAAGCAAAGTATTGTGCTCTTGAGTAGTGGAAAGGTTAAGTTCTTTTCTAATGCATTGTATCAAATATGATTTTCCAGTTCCTGCAGTGCCTTGTATAATCATACGAAGAGGTGGATGGTTTGGTGAGATGTGTAATGTGCAGGAATAAGGTCAAGTGCAAGTTTTTGTTTTGCTGCCAAAGGGAATGCATTAGCGGCAGAAGAAGGTGGTTGGAGAAGGGGAGGTTGGCAATTTATTTTATTTGTGGAAATGAAGTGAACAACAGTAAGATGAAGTGGATTAGTGGGATGAGGTTCGGCCCAATCAAAGTTAATATCGCAATCTTGTTTGCCTAACATTTGGAGATCATTGATGGTGATGTTGTTAGAAGCGCCCATTTGTGAAAGGTACTCCCATTCATACTGTTCTTCATTGTGTGAATGTAAAAAATCATTAGTATCAGAGTCTTCATCATTCTCTATTGTGCATTCTTGTTCTATTCCATAAATATGCTAACGTGAGTAACCATCCATGTACAATAGCTTCCAATTTGCAATGATTTGGTCTGTTGATGTACCTATATCTATAGGAATATGACGAAAGGGTTTGTACAAGAGAAACTCACTCCAACAATAGGCCTCAAAGTTGTCATCATCCTCATTTGGAGAGCTTTTAAATTGTGGGTAAACATTGACAATTGCTTGTTTTTGTAGTTTTTGCCATTTATGCTTCTTACGTTGGCCATTGTATGAAAATTGTTGTGCTGATTGTATTAGTGAGACTTTTTCCAATTCAATAGGCCTTTCCATGTAAGCAGAAATATAAGATTTGTAGAGCTCAACATTGTCATTTTGATTAGTAATACGGTGGAGGACTTTCCTGCTAACATTAAGGGAGACAAAATGACAGGAACAACTGATCAATGGTAGCTTTTGCAACATATGGCAAGTTTCTTGTGCACTAATGTCCCGATCAACAACTATCCCCATCATGAATTTTTGGTATGCTAGCAAGAAGGTATCTTGAGTATTAGTTGTAGCGACTATTTTCTTGAGCATGTCAACATAGCCTTCTGATTTTTGTTCTGTTTTTGAAGCATATTTGGAGATATATTGTAGAACAACCATTTTGGAACAAACAGGTTGGCAATCAACATTTGCACGCCATATTGCCAGCATAAGTGGGTTGCGAATATTTAAACGGCTGTCATTTCTAACTGGTTGATAACATGGCTTGCGGTTAGCATTGAAAAATGTTGCTCGGGCCAAGGTGCTTTGTATCGACAATGGAGGGCTGGGCCTTTTTTTTTTAAGCAAGTATGAGCAGAGCATTTTGTATGCCGCTGAACAACATTGATGAGTTCTTCATAATCAAAGAAAGGGTTAGCAGATAGAATTTGGTTTGTATCAGATATGCATGGATCAAATAGTGAAGCAGTGTGTAGTCTATTCTCTTGGGCAAGTTGGCTCCATGCTGTAACATATCTATCAAAAAAAGACTTAGCTGATTGTACATCATCATTGTTAGACCAATCTATATCATCCATATTAGGTGCATTTGCCAACCACAAAAATCCATGTATATATGCAGAGCCACGATGTTGCCATTCATACCTGTACCAATGGTCTTTTGATTTCAAAACTTTGTCAATGATCTCCTCACAGAATATTGTGAATCTAAAATGCAAGAACAACGCTACAACATGTGGATTATGGACAATGTTTTCTAAAAATGTTTTCTTTGTGGACTGGTGTCCTGAAGAGGGGTTGGCTAGAAATAATTTATGTAGTTCTAGCCATTTTGTATCAGTCGCACTCAATGTGAAGAACAATGTAGGCACTCCCAATTGGTGCACCATTGTAGTGAGATCCCTGCATGATCTATTCCAATAAGCTCTAGTGCCTAGCAATAAAGCTACAAAATGCATTAATTGGTTTGGCAATTGATCGGAAGATGTAGCCTGCAGTTGTTCACGTAAAGCTTGCAACGTAGTTGGGAAGGAGTCTTCTAAGTTGGTGCGTAGGAAAACTGAAGCTGATTGTTGGGAATGGTGTCTCATTATTAGATTATAAAGATAATATCTGAACCTAACATGCTGTCCAAATCTTTGGTCATGATATCTTATCAAGTGCAAAGCATATTCATGCAAATGAATATGTTTTGTCCTTGGTTGCAGCGGTAGTGCAGCTCCATTTGGGAATAATGTTGGGAAAGCCATAGTGAACAAGCCTTCAGTGTTGTATTCATTAATGGGTGAGCAACTTATTTCAGGCCAAGCTGCAACATTTTGATCATCCTTATCTAGGTGCAACATCTTTTTAATGGCATCTAGTTCAGCGGTTGAACACGACAACTTTGGAATGAATGATGATGTGGGCTGCAATTCAACTTCATCAACATTATAGAGTGGGTCTTGTGCTGGCGAAGGAGGCTGAGGATCAATGCAATTTGGGAGGGTATGCAAAAAATTAGATACATTGGTAGTTGTTAGCGACAATAATTCAGCAACTACAACGTCAATGATAACATCACTGTAGTAACAGTCATGTTGAATTTTGTAACTCAATGCATCTATAACATTGAAGCTGTTTACATAACAATCATATTTTTTCCCTTCGAGATTTGTCCTTCGAATAATCACAATCTCCAAATGTTGGAATTTGCATGGCAAAGTAGTTGCTATTTCTAAAATGTCTTGTGGGAAATTAATGGTGTGCCCTATATATTTGTATTGACCACCCCTGGCATGGCTAACTTGCAAAACATGAGCTATCCTTGCTATAAACATTTCTTCAACCTATGAAAGCCATTTTAAAACGATGGGTTGTTCAACAGGATCCATATTGTTTGCAATAGAGAATCGGTGAATACCCTTTTCATTGTAGCATCTTGAGCAAATGACCTCAGGTTGAGTTAATTTGACATGCATACCAATATACTTTTCTTTGCAGATTGTACATATGTGTAGATGCGACAAGTTATCTATTCTTGTTCGGAAAGAAGCCAACGCATGTGTAAACTCAGAAGATCTGAAATGGTCTGAGATTGGTGTTGCAGTAGCAATAAAAGCTGTATCTATTTGCTGATCAATTGGCAAAGGTTGGTTGTAGGGTTGTTCATATTGTGTGACTGACTGGGCAAGCACTGTTGAATATGGCTGGAGCAAATCTGAAGGGTGGGTTTCAGATGAGCTTGAAAATATGTGAGGTATGGGAACACCTGTAGAGTGGGTTGCAACCTGATCTGGCAATGGCTGCAAATTATTGGAATCCATATTTTGATTAAGGCGTTTGTACCGTCGCTTTATAGAAATTTCTTCTCTATGTTTAGCATAGTAAAGCCTATTTTGTTCTCTCTTTCTTGCTTTTTTCAAATCAGATATTTGTGTAGCAGGCTCTTCGGAGATCTGATAGAAATACAAGAATGGTGGTGAGTTAGAGCGAGAAGCAATAAAGGGGGAAAAATACGAGGGGGGGCTATTGAATGTGCGACATGTTTGGGGGGAAGCTTATTTTTGATGCAACAATCTGAAATGCATTGAAGAGTCTTCAATCGGTAGAACTCCAATTCCCTTCCAATGGTTCTCCACCCTCCTCCGCCGATTGAAGATGGGGGGAATTCAATTGTATGGATGGCCTAATGGGAAGGGGGTGCACCTCGGCAAAGTGCGGCTGTGGAAGGGTGTATATGGTTGTTGTTGCATACTTATATTTATAGAAAATGGTATTAAAGGGCACATAAAAGTGTGGTTGTTTAGATAAATGCAAGGATATATGGATATGCTTATTTATGTATTTTGATATATATGTAGTTCAAAATAGTATACAGTTACATGTGTGCATATGTAAATACATAGATAGAGGACCATATATATGTATATGCACATGAACACATGCACACGTACCTATATATATATATATATATATATATATATATATATATATATATATATATATATAGGCAAATGGCCACATATATGTAGTTTAGAACAGTATATCTTTACACATGTGCATATTTAGATAGATAAATATGGTAACATATATATGTATATGTATATGCACATATTTATATCTACTAACATGTATATATATGTGTGTGTGTGGGTGGGTGGGTGTGTGTGTATGTGTGTGTGTGTGTGGGTATGCAAAGAGATAGATGTATATGTAGAAAGATTTATTTCAAAAAGGCAGCATATATGCAGTTTAGAGTGTCAATGTCATGCCATTTGATGGTAGGTTATGAAAAAAACCATAATAAAGGAACAACATTAGTTTAGCAAAGGACGTTTCACAATACATACAACAGAGCTATCATTATGGATAGATGATAATTAAATTAATGTCTCAAGGAACAATGGAGAGGGGAGATTTTAAAAAAAATGAAAGAATTACATAATGGATGGGAAGAACGATATAGACTAACAAATGTTTGAAAAGAGTAACCAATCTAAGATATAGATTAACAAAATTAAAGAACAAGAGAAGATATTTTTTTTTGCCAAAACACATAGTTTAGATGTTGATTGCTTAAGCAAATGTAAATATGGACTACAAAATCTATTGGTCTCGTAATGAAGATGAACAAGACAGGGAAGGGGCTGAGGTCTTCTTAGAACCAATAAGCTGTAAAGAGATGGTAGCAAATAGAGATGTGGGTAACCATGTTTTTAATTTATTTTTTTTCCCAAAATCTGAAATTTCTGCACTAAATTAGTAATTCACTATTTCATAGGCAAGTTAATTTTCCAAGAATTGCTTACAATATAACAAAGTTATAATTGAGTAATTTGTAACCATCTCTATTTGTTATTTGGCAAGATTCAATCACAATGAAATAATGTTGTAGTTTAGAATTTGTTGTAAATTGTAGCCCAATGTGAAATAATATAGACGAAATTTGAGAATGCAGATGAAAGAATGCAAGTAGAATGTAAATAGGCATGAGCAATTACTACAAAGATAAACTTGTTGGATCATAATTTGAAGGGCGAGTCTGGGTGTCTGAAATTCATGAAAGGACGTTTAAGTACAAGACTTAAATGCAGTGAAGAGTCTTCAATCAGTAGAACCCCAATTCCCTTCTAATGGTTCTCCACCCTCCTCCGCAGATTGAAGATGGGGGGAATTCAATTGGATGGATGGCCTAATGGGAAGGGGGCGCACCTCGGCAAAGTGCGGTTGTGGAAGGGTGTATATGGTTGTTGTTGCATACTTATATGTATAGAAATGGTATAAAAGGGCACATAGAAATGGTGCAGTGCATCCATGCAAGGGCACATACAAATGTGGTTGTTTAGATAAATGGAAGGATATATGGATATGCTTATTTATGTATTTAGATATATATGTAGTTCAAAATAGTATACACTTACATGTGTGCATATGTAAATACACAGATAGAGGATCATATATATGTATATGCACATGAACACATGCACACGTACCTACATAGATATATATATACATAAATAGGCAAATGGCCAAATATATGTAGTTTAGAATAGTATATCTTTACACATGTGCATATGCAGATAGATACATATGGTAATGTATATATGTATATGTATATCCACATATGTATATACACTAACATGTATATATATGTGTGTGTGTGTGTGTGTGTGGGTATGCAAAGAGCTAGATGTATATGTAGAAAGATTTATTTCAAAAAGGTAGCATATATGCAGTTTAGAATGTCAATGTCATGCCATTTGATGGGTAGGTTCTAAGAAAAACCATAATAAATGAACACCATTAGTTTAGCAAAGGACGTTTCACAATACATACAATAGAGCTATCACTATGGATAGATGATAATTAAATTAATGTTTCAGTGAACAACGGAGTGGGGAGATTTTAAAAATACTGAAAGAATTACATAACGGATGGAAAGAAGCATATAGACTAACAAATGTTTGAAAAGAGTAACCAATCTAAGATATAGATTAACAAAATTAAAGAACAAGAGAAGATATTTTTTTTTGCCAAAACACATAGTTTAGATGTTGATTGCTTAAGCAAATGTAAATATGGACTACAAAATCTGTTGGTCTCGTAATGAAGATGAACAAGCCAGGGGAGGGGCTGAGGTCTTCTTAGAACCAATAAGCTGTAAAGAGATGGTAGCAAATAGAGATGTGGGTAACCATGTTTTTAATTTATTTTTTTTCCCAAAATCCGAAATTTCTACACTAAATTAGTAATTCACTATTTCATAGGCAAGTTAATTTTCCAAGAACTGCTTACAATATAACAAAGTTATAATTGAGTAATTTGTAACCATCCCTATTTGTTATTTGGCAAGATTCAATCACAATGAAATAATATTGTAGTTCAGAAGTTGCTGTAAATTGTAGGCCAATGTGAAATAATATAGATGAAATTTGAAAATGCAGATGAAATAATGCAAGTAGAACGTAAATAGGCATGAACAATTACTCCAAAGATAAACTTGTTGGAGCATAATTTGAAGGGCGAGTCTAGGTGTCTGAAATTCATGAAAGGGCGTTTAAGTGGGAGACTTATTACAATAAATAGGTGGAAGCTTTTTTTTGATGGAACAATCTGAAATGCAGTGAAGAGGCTTCAATCAGTAGAACCCCAATTCCCTTCCAATGGTTCTCCACCCTCCTCCGCTGATTGAAGATGGGGGGAATTCAATTGTATGGATGGCCTAATGGGAAGGGGCGCACCTCGGAAAAGTGCGGCTGTGGAAGGGTGTATACAGGTGTGGGTGCATACGTATATGTATAGAAATGGTATAAAAGGGCACATAGAAATGGTGTAGTGCATCCATGCAAGGGCAGATACAAATGTGGTTGTTTAGATAAATGCAAGGATATATGGATATACCTATTTATGTATTTAGATATGTATGTAGTTCAAAATAGTATACAGTTACATGTGTGCATATGTAGATACATAGATAGAGGATCATATATATGTATATGCACATGAACACATGCATATGTACCTACATAGATATATATATACATAAATAGGGAAATGGCCACATATATGTAGTTTAGAAGAGTATATTTTTACACATGTGCATATGCAGATAGATAAATATAGCAATGTATATATGTATATGTATATGCACATATGTATATATACTAACATGTATATATATGTGTGTGTGTGTGTGTGTGGGTGGGTGTGTGTGTGTGTATGTGTGTGTGTGTGTGTGGGTATGCAAAGAGATAGATGTATATGTAGAAAGATTTCTTTCAAAAGGCAACATATATGCAGTTTAGAGTGTCAATGTCATGCCATTTGATGGGCAGGTTACGAGAAAAACCATAATAAAGGAACAATATTACTTTAGTGAAGGACGTTTCACAATACATACAACAGAGCTATCATTATGGACAAATGACAATTAAATTAATGTCTCAGTGAATAGTGGAGCGGGTAGATTTTAAAAAAACCGAAAGGTTTACATAATGGATGGAAAGCAGCATATAGACTAACAAATGTTTGAAAGGAGTAACCAATCTAAGATATAGATTAACAAAATTAAAGAACAAGAGAAGAATTTTTTTTTTGCCAAAACACATAGTTTAGATGTTGATTGCTTAAGCAAATGTAAATATGGACTACAAAATGTGTTGGTTGTTTAGATAAATGCAAGGATATATGGATATACTTATTTATGTATTTAGATATATATGTAGTTCAAAATAGTATACAATTACATGTGTGCATATGTAAATACATAGATACAGGACCATATATATGTATATGCACATGAACACATGCATATGTGCCTACATAGATATATATACACATAAATAGGCAAATGGCCACATATATGTAGTTTAGAACAATATATCTCTACACATGTGCATATGCAGATAGATAAATATGGTAACCCATATATGTATATGTATATGCACATATGTATATATACTAACATGTATATATATATGTGTGTGTGTGTGTGTGTGTGTGTGTGTGTGTGTGTGTGTGTGTGTGTTGGTGGGTGGGTGTGTGTGTGTGTTTGTGTGTATGCAAACAATTGAATGTATACACATATATGTGTAGAATGATATAATATGCAGTTACATATGTGCAGAGGTAGATAGATATATATGGGAAGACATATTAATCTGTGTATACACATGCACATATACTTCAGCACAGAGAGACTGAGATAGATAAACTTGCACACTAATACATTCATATATATATATAAAGAGAAATATTTGGACAAGCTTGTATAGTGGCAACGTTAAGTTTAATTTTATTATGTAATAATCAATAACAAGGTATAAAACTGTAGTTAGAATTGTAGTTGCAATAGTATAAAAAGGAGACCTACATTTATATGTATTCAAAAAAAGTCTTAAAAGAATGTAGAGAACGTTAGACACTGATGCAAATGTAATTTTGTAAATATGCACATAGTAACAAAGATTGTGTGTATATGTGGAAACTAAAATGGAATGCTATTAGTATTTACATAAAGTGTTTTTTGAAGTGGAGCATTGTTAGAATAAAAACATGCATAGAAAAAGAGGCTATGAACAAAAGTAGACACAACAACTGCTAGCCTTCATTGGTAGAGACAAATATTAGTTAAAGGTTTGAGCTAGCCATCTCAAAATGCAAAAGAACAGAATAGTAATATGTGGTTATATGCAGCAGTTCAATGTTTGAAATAAGTACGACCGAGTTTGGAGGAACAAAATATTGACAAACTGTTTGCAAATGGGGAAAAATGATCTTTATATACTAAACGCAGTGAAAGGGAAATCCTTTTTTTTTGTTCTTGCAGTATAGAGTCATACAGTTGCACCCATTCTGGCAATATCTGCAAGCAAGTAGCTGCACTCAGCTTCAAAATCGAGCCTCTGCGCTTTCTTGATTGTTACTTTTATTCTACGCTCAGAGTTGTATGTGTTAGTAGACACCAAAACTGTAAAACTATAGTGGTTGAACATAGCTTCATTAAGTATGCTGCGAGGTGTTTTTTTTGTTGTTAAGTCATATTGCAGCATGTACAATTCCTTTGCAGACAGAGCCAAGAGTTCTGTATCAACCTCATCAAATGCACTAGCCCAAACAGTGCTTGTTTGATCTTGTAGCTTCATCTGTTGGAGGTATTTGTAATTACATTCAGGGAATTGTGTTTGACACCTAGGGCAGAGCCACAAATTCTCAACTAGTTTACTACATTTATTTTTACATTCTTTACCATTGAATTGTAATGGGCAAGCTGTATAATAAAACTGGTCCCCCTTTATGAATTGCAGGACAATTGTAATAGTAGTCTCAATGGTTTTTGGCACAACGCTAAGATGTTGAAGGATGGATGCAATGGACATTCTCTGGTACTGGTTATTTTTGGCATGCACATCCAAAGAGTGCGAATCAAGGCATTGTTGGACATGGCCTCTTAAACAGAGGGGGTCTGCTTCAGGAATGGAAGGGTTAATTTCGAAAGTTGTTGACGCTGAAATATTAATAACTTTTCCATTGAAATACCCAACCCTTGCATTTTGAACAACAAGGATGACAAATGTTCCAGATGCATGCATATTCTTCAAGTCATTGCCTAGATGTTCTGAAGGTGGCCCCCAAAGGTTAACATCAATTGTCAAAGTTGACATATCATTTATTTTTACTATTCTCTTGTTTACAGTAGATCCATCCTTTCTACGAATTACATAAATCTCTCTGACATTGACAACAACACCAATAACATCAACCAAAGTATTGTTGGTGCTAGTGAGAACTTCATTAATAGGGGTGAAGTGGTTTTTTTTCCTTGGCTCAACAGAATCAAGGGCACACCGCTTCAAAACTGAAGTTTCAATCAAGACAATCTCAAGGTGGCTGTTAAGCTTATTGTATATTGTGTTTGTGTCTTTTACAGAACCTTTGGAAACAACATATGAAGCACCTTTTTCAACTCAGTGATAGTGCAATTCTACTATTTCATCAAAGGAAGTAATTCTAATTTCACAACCCTCTTCGTCTATAATATCAAAACTAAAAACTTGGCCATTGTGTTTTGTCGTATTATATTGATGCATTTTCCTCTTATTTGTGACTCGACCTTTTATTGTCCAATTGTTTTGGAAAGGGTTCAAGCTTTTAATAGGGCTGATATTTTCAGAGGGAGCATATTGTGGAGAAGGTAGATCTTCACTAAATTTAAGAGAATGTTTAGTGGATGGTGGGGTTTCTCGGCCCAGCATTTGTTCTTCCTGTTCTTTAAAGAGGTATCTGGGTTTTCCAACCAAATCAAAATTCATTTTTTTGACATCTAGAGTGAATATAATGATGGTCCTGTAAAAGGAAGAAGGAGGTTTGCTCAATTGCAGGAAATACGTTTGTAAATAACATAGAAATAGGTTCACTCAAATGAGGAAAATAGACAATAGAAGCTACCTTGTGTTCCAAACATAACGACAAGCATAGTTTGTCAACAAAAGGAGAGAACCTATCTTCAACGTCTCCGCATGTAATAAGTCAGCATACTTAGGTGGCAAAATGGCCAACTGCATATACATGCCATCAGACAAGACTATTTTGTATCTGTCATTGTCGTCTGGATCACCAGCCATTTTTTCAAATGACAAGAGCTGTAGTAATGGGGAAGGGATATCATCTCCAGCAATCATAGATCGGATTGCATACGGGGTAAGCACAAGGTGGTCGTTAAGTCCCTACAAGGAGAGCACAACAAGACTGAATGTATATCCGAGGGAAGTTTCATAGCAGCAATGCAGATCTGGTAAAAGAAAACTATGTTTGGAGAGATGTATATATATATCCAAAATGGTGGGATTCTATATATGTATGTATGCAACAAGATAATAGAATGGCAACCATATTCAAAGATGGTGGAGCAGTTTTGAATAAAAGAATGGGTCCCTGTATGTTTGAACAAGTCAATGGCTATATGAGTTTTTTTTTTGCCAGTGGATGGATAGAATATATGTCCAGACTGTGGAACACGGGAATGATGACAACTATGTAGATGCAGCGAATAATGTATACAGACGATGTTTTTTGTGTGTTGTTGGAACACCCAAAACAATGCTCATATCTTGAAATTTGCAACAACATAGAACGGATTAGCTTACCAAAGTGTCTGGGGGAGGCTGCTGCGATGGAGCAAGAGAGTTGGTAGAAGATGACATAGTGCTTAACGCTCTTCACAATTCCAAGAAATAGATCTTTTGTGAGAGCACACAACGTCTATAGAACAATAAGCAACATAAAGGAAGGTTGAATAGCATATTCAAATAAATTTTCCAAAGGAAAGTGCAACATTAAAAATAAACATTCATAAATATTGAGATTAATATACATGCAAACTATAAATGCAAATTTTGAGTGGCCAACAAATTGAAAGATTTGTTTCCTATTTTTCCAAGGTGCAAAAATACAAAATCATAGAGTGCCCAAATTAGAAATTTCTAGGCAGCACATTTATCCATGTATCCAGTGCCTGCACCGCAATTCATTTATTATGCATGAGCCTTGGAAGCCTTATTTCCACAAGGTTACTGGAACCAATTTTTGCCATGCCCATTTTTTAAAAGAACCTGGAATTTAGGCAATTTTCTAGGCATAAATGCTCGAATAGAAAGCTGATAGACATAGACATATATATATATATATATATATATATATATATATATATATATATATATATATATATATATATATATATATATATATATATATATATATATATATACAAAGCTATATATTTGCATGCACAGGAATATAAATCCATATGCATGTGCATGTAAAAACATAAATATGGATGTATATAGATACATACACATATACACATACATAGATATGTATGTATGCAAATGGATATATAGATGCACAAGCATGTATGTATATATGGATATATACATAAGTATATATAAACATAAATAGATATATTTATATATACGTATACATAAATACATGCACACACACGCACACATACACACACACACACACACACACACATATATATAACTGTCTACAAAGCCATTCCACAATTTTGGTAAAAGCATCAAGCAAGAAGGTTCATTAGTTTTTAAATGGACCTATATGAGCGAAAAAACATGTAATAAATAAAAAATTGTCAACGAAGGTACAATTCTAAATAGTGATGCGGGTCTAGACAAATTCTGATTTGACTGGACTTCTTGATTTGGGTTGCAAATGTACAATTCAAAAAAAGATTTGAGTATATGATTTTTGCATGGATTGAGATCCTAATTGGAGTTCTTGTATTAACAAATTTTACTGTTTGGTTTTTATTATGCTTATGACCATATAGCTGGATATAGAAATTAGGAAAATACATTGGTTTTTAGGATTACAATGAATGACAATGCAATTTTTAATTTTTTATTATATCTCATGTTCAACAAATAGTGTGTCCATAGTAAAATTTTGTTAGATATCTAAACATGTAGTTTTAGTTCTTAAATGAGAAAAATAAATGATATAACAAGGATTTGATCTATTTCAACTACAAATTTAATATAGACTATGTTTAAGTTTAGTTCAATCGAAATGAACCAGAATTTCAATTTTAGTATATGCAAAATATAAGACATACAGTTTCACAATTTGTAGCCAGAATTTTGTTGAGGACCCCAAGCTGTATAAGAGATTCTTAAGTGAGAGCTATGAATAACAAAAGTGGACTCTAAATATCACAATGGCTACCTTTGTTATAGTTCAAACACTTGAAGTGTTTTCGTATAATCAACAACGGCTCAAGACTTGTGGACCATATCCCATATTCAAGCTACATCTTGTACCCGATCATCAACTTGAAAATGGCATTACAGTCCCAATTACAATTACATTGAATATTCGGACAAAACTAAAGTTCAAGTGACATATTAGAAGCACTTTTCCATCACTTAACACAAACTAACCTGTTTTGCTATAAAAAGCTATTGTCCTTTGTTTTTTAGGCTTACAATGAATGACAATGTAATTTTTTAATTTTTTATTATATCTCATGTTCAACTAATAGCGTCCCCATAGTAAAATTTTGCTACGTATCTAAACATTTAGTTTTAGTTCTTAAATGACAAAAAAAAATGATATAGCAAGGATGTGATCTATTTCAACTACGAATTTAATATAGCTACATTTTGCAGCCAATCATCAACTTGAATATTCGAACGAAACTAAAGTTCAAGTGACATATTAGAAGCACTTTTACATCACTCAACACAAACTAACCTCTTTTGCTATAAAAAGCTATTGTGCTTTGTTTTTTAGGCTTACAATGAATGACAATGCAATTTTTAATTTTTTATTATATCTCATGTTCAACAAATAGCGTGACCACAGTAAAATTTTGTTAGATATCTAAACATGTAGGTTTAGTTCTTAAATGACAAAAATAAATGATATAGCAAGGATTTTATCTATTTCAACTAAAAATTTAATATAGGCTATGTTTAAGTTTAGTTCAATCGAAATGAACCAGAGTTTCAATTTTAGTATATGCAAAATATAAGACATACAGTTTCACAATTTGTAGTCAGATTTTTATTTAATATTTTAGTAACACATACTTTACCTTCTTTGCTTAGATATGTGTATCCATGAGGGGGTCTCAAATTTTTTTTTATATCTATTTGTATTCGATATCACACCATTTCCAGATATGGGTACGTATGTATTTTTATAATTTCTATATCCAACTGTATGGTCACAAGCATAATAAAAACCAAATAGTAAAAATGTCTTTGCGATAATCATGCCACTAGCCAACAAATCAAAATCGTTAGCACAAGCTCGTAATCAGAACTAAAGGCAAATAATATCTTTACAGTATAGAAATCTACAAAACTAAAGGCAAATAATAGTTCTGTTGATTTGTGGCTAATAAATTGATTAATCTTTCCTTAATTATTCATTTTTCTTTGATTGCTTAAACTATTATTTTCGATTGAAGTGTCATAAAAAGTGAACAAAGATACCACTGGCAATTTATGTTTGACTTAGGCTATTACTTAAATAAAAATTAGTGTCAATTCTTGGTTAATAAGAGATCCTGGGGTGCACCGTGATTCGAATCTTGCCCAACTATGGGACTAAATTTTAATTTTATTGTAAAGTGGGTTCTTCTTCGTTTTTCCTTATGTGCCTGCTTTGTGAGCTTTTTGGGTAGGCGATAAACCTAGTATTAGCCACAAATCGACATAACTAAAACCCAAATAATTTGGAGGCCGCAAAACTAAATATCCTCTCGAATGCCAACTAATTTTTTTTAATCCACCAAAACAGAAGGGAAAACCCTCAAAATGGCTGCAATTGTTATGAAAATTTCAGAATCACATTTCAAAAACAACAAAGAATACTCTCCAAATGTCTGTTAAATAGAGAATAAACATAATGAAAGCACTCATCTCTTCTTGGGTGGCCTCCCTTAAAACCCTTTGTTTCCCAATGCTCAAAATTTTAAACGACAATTCTAGGGATTTTAGATGGCTGTGGGCTACATACTTGGGAAAAATGGTTCCAGCTCGATCCTTTAAACACTTTCTTGTTTTCCACATAGATTGCAAACATAAAACCTATGGAAACACAAAAACCAGCATTAGACAGTAGTCAGAAAGAAATAAATTATACACAAAATTAGATTAAAAGTTACCTTAAGTCAAAAAATCTTAAACGCCAACTGCAGATCGCAGGAAATCTTTAGACACCCTCTTCTTGTCCAAAACAAAAACACACAACAAAGTCATCGAAAACTAAACACAATACTAATATACCCAACAATGGCAAACCAAACTCCAAATAACAGGGTAATCGATGAAACAAAAACCTCTAAATGCCCTCTTCTCTTCTAAAAAACATAACATAGCTAGACAAATAGCAACGATGTTTTGAATACCCTCCACTTTGCAGGCTAAACGGAGATATTCTTCACTGCAAATGAACAAAACTTCCCAAAACTATTCTGCAGGCTGAACGCAGATATTTTTCATTGCAAATGGATGAAACTGTCTAAAACTATCAATGCCGAGGCCAAGGGAATAAAAAAAAAAGAGAAATACGCAGATATTCTTCACTGGAAGTGAACGAAAGCATCGAAAACCATTCTACAGATATTTTTCATTGCAAATGGATGAAACTGCCGAGGCCAAGCGAATTAATTATGCCGTCCAAAACCATTAATGCCCAAGGAAAACGATTTAATTTCGTTGTTAGCAAAAATTAAATACACTTTCCGATAACATGTCACCCAAAATATATTTTATAAACAATATGTTTAACACAATTTTCGATAACTATAAAAAAACATGGCAAAACACATCGACCGGAAACAGGGAATCCGGTGCACTGACAATTTTTTGGGCATAAATGCCCACACTAGAAAGCCTATCGGCTTAATTAGAATCATATCAATATTCACCACAATGCTAGTCTTAATTACTAAGGACCTTTCATTGCAAATGGATGAAACTGCCTAAAACTATCAATGTCGAGGCCAAGGGAATTTAAAAAACCAAAGAAATACACAGATATTCTTCACTGGAAGTGAACGAAAGCATCGAAAACCATTCTGTAGATATTTTTCATTGCAAATGGATGAAACTGCCGAGGCCAAGCGAATTAATTGTGCCGTCCAAAACCATTAATGCCCAAGGCAAACGATTTAATTTCTTTGTCAGTGAAAATTAAATACACTTTCCGATAACATGTCACCCAAAATATATTTTATAAACAATACGTTTAACACAATTTCCGATAACTATAAAAAAAACATGGCAAAACACATCGACTAGAAATAGGGAATCCGATGCATTGACAATTTTTTGGGCATAAATGCCCCCACTGGAAAGCCTATTGGCTTAATTAGAATCATATCAATATTCACCACCATGCTAGTCTTAATTACTAAGGACCTTTCATTGCAAATGGATGAAACTGTCTAAAACTATCAATGCCGAGGCCAAGGGAATTTAAAAAACTAGAGAAATACGCAGATATTCTTCACTGGAAGTGAACGAAAGCATCGAAAACCATTCTGCAGATATTTTTCATTGCAAATGGATGAAACTGCCGAGGCCAAGTGAATTAATTGTGCCGTCCAAAACCATTAATGCCCAAGGCAAACGATTTAATTTCGTTGTCAGCGAAAATTAAATACACTTTCCGATAACATGTCACCCAAAATATATTTTATAAACAATACGTTTAACACAATTTCCGATAACTATAAAAAAAACATGACAAAACACATCGACCGGAAACAGGGAATCGGACGCACTGACAATTTTTCGGGCATAAATGCCCCCACTGGAAAGCCTATCGGCTTAAATATACATTTACCATACTATTTATCTATTTATGTCTTATCTTAAAGAAAAAAGAGTTTCCTAAAGTTAATCTAGGATAATTAAATAAATGCAAACAATTTACGTATTATTGATTTAGATTAAGCACAATTGAAAATAGATAATTAAAAAGATTTTTTTGAAGATTAAATGTAAAATGATAGGGCACTTAATTATGAGAATTATAGTGAAGAAATAACCTTGATGTAGAATAGAACCTAATGATTTAGGCAAGAAAATAGATGTTCTTGAAATACTCATTGTTGGGAGCTTTGACAGGATTTCATTCATTTATAGTAAATATTTTAAAGACAAAAAGAATGTTGGGGTTCATGTAAAGTAGTGGATCCAACTAGGCAATTTTTTAGTGTATTCATCTTGTTTTTGACATATGTAATCTATTTGAACCTACAAAATAGAGAGATAATGTATAATAAGTAGTCTTTCTTGCACATCTAAAACATGGACACAAATTAGAAGCTTTCTCTAACTATCTAGGAAACTGAAAAAACATAGGAGTGATAGAAAATTTTCTCTTGTACAAAAAGTGTTGTGGTAATAGGATGATATGTATCTTCATCTAGACACAAGGATGAGTTGGGTGAACCCACAAATAAATAAAAATATAGGTGGCCTCGAAAAAATTTGCAAACACCCTCGAGAGAAGGTACACCTTTGAATGAAGAGACTTTTTTGTCTTTCATTTGAATGGGGTCTTTCAATTGAAGGTTATTTCTGCATAACCTTCATTTGAAGGCCTAATCATGATTATTTTCATTAGTAAAATAATATCTTCATTCAAAGGGGACCTTCAAATGAAGGCATTATTTTATATATTTTTTGAAAACTTAAAAACTCTCAAATGATAGTTATTTTGTCATTTGAGAGCCACTATGCATTTGAACCCATGAGATGAAGATGGAAATGAAGAATTTGAAGTCACACGAAGCTATGAAGCCATGAGAGGAAGAAACATAAAGGTTTTGAGCCACATCATCCAGCTACCACATCAACCTAGCATTGTAGATAGGTGCATTTTTATTTATTTCTCAACCATATCTCCCTCACATTTTCCAATTATTCATGACACATTAATTCCACTTTTACAAATTTCCCTTTTCCAATTTTTTTTTCTAGGCCATGGCAAAATCAACTATAAGGAGAGGATATCAAGACTCAAGCATACATATCACCTAATGGAATCGACCCTATTCCACTCAACAACAAAGAAGACATTTACGCAACCAACACCAAATGTATTTGATGCAAGCATCTTCTTAAGGTGATTGTCCTCATGCATTTTGAGACACATTTTTCCCTCTTGTTTTTTGTAATAATCTTAAATAAGTTACTATTCTCAATAATACCCTAACTCTAACTATTGGTGTGTGCAGGACAATGTCTGAGGCAACTAATGAGAGTAAAGATGCAGAAGTCTTCTTGAACTACATCATATCACATCAAGAGTTCATATTTTTGGGCTTGGCTAAAAAGTCATATTATTATAGTTGGACAATCACAATCAACAAACATAGCTTGCCAAACAACATACTTACAAATGCAATCAATGCATAGACATATTGCTATAACATAAGTGCAAGATACAATACAAAGGAATTAATCAAGTTTCTCCTATTTTTTTGGCCAAACTATTATACAAAAAATGTCTTCTATTATCTGCATACTACAATTGTTAATTATAGTATAATTGAATATTCAGTTTTCTACTACATTTCAAGAGAACAACTCAACTTAATTTCAAATAATTATCATAACAAAGAAAATGTTCATTTTTTCAACTATTGTCTGTGGTCTAATATAACATTCAAAGTATATTTTACTATCAGCGTAATTATTGCACTTTGTTGAAGTGTAAGTGCTAGCTATAGAAGTGGACGAGTAGAAAAATAATCTGGCCATTGATTTTACATGGTAACCCGTCAGCAGAGTTTCGAAGAATCTAATTGTTTTAATGTACAGATTCGAGGGACGCCTAGAATATTTGTTGCAGATCGTCCACTTCCGAAGATATTTACAAGATATGACAAATTTTGGCGAAGAAATTGGTGCTTCAATGTTTGTTCGGCCCCCTCTGGATTAAGAACAATGCATGATATGACCGGAGGCGATGGAGACACCGAGCACAGGATTGATTTTTTTGGAATACCTTTGTTTTTTGTGGGCCTCTCACGATCATCTTCGAATACTGCCTCTCTCTTGGCAACTTCTTTAGAGGAGGAAAGCTTAAGGGAAGGAAGATATTCCCAATTCTTAGATGCTGCCAATGAATGGAATGTTGTCAGCCGTGGAGAATTTAATGACCAAAACTATTCTTTGCCATGGCTGTTGCAAAGATCTCTTTTATAATATATCAACTCAGTTTTTTCCTAACGATGTTCATTTTTAGATTTTTATAATTATGAGATTGTATGTATATTGTTTTTTAATTTGGTTGTGTGAGTATTTTTTTGTATTAATGTTTTGGATCACATATCTTTCTTATGATCTCTATTTCATTCTGATGATGTGATCCGAAACATTGATGCAAAAAGTACTCACAACCAAATCAAAAGAAACACACATACAGAAATTCATTTGTTTTAGCTATTTACATGCTCTAACAAGAACTGTTTGCTTTTGTATAAATAGTCAACAAAGATCTGTTGTTGTATAACTCATGAATTCACTCAAGTTCTTCAAGGATTGCTTGCTTTTGTATAAATAGTCTACAAAGATCTGTTGTTGTGTAACTCATGAATTCACTCAAGTTCTTCAAGAATTATGTATAGTATTTGTGTCTTGGTATTTCAATATAATTATTTTGTTTGAATTTAAATTTGTTAGAATTTACATTGTATTTGCAGGAATTGTGTATAAGAAGATCATTACGCTATAAATAAAATTTATATTTTTTTATGAATGATTTTTATTTTGTCAAAATTAAAATTTTTATATGAACTTACATTTTGTTGTTTATTGCTTGTGATAAATATATAATAATTATTTTCTTTAGATTTTATGATATTATACATTTAAATTTTGATAATAGAAAAATAACATGAATATGATAAAAATGAACCTCAAAATACATAAAGATATATTTATTGTTACAATTTAAAAATTAAAAATAAATTGAAAAAACATTTCATACAAATATAACATCAAAATATTGTAATAACGAAAAATGGTTAATGCAATACATTAAATATTTTTACTTTCTAAAATATAAAAAGCTCAACATAAATGTAAAGGATTTTTTTGAATAATGCTAATAAAATATTACTCAAATTAACTTATAAATCCATCTCCATTGCCCTTTACAGTGCGATTGCAGTTCCATGCAAACAGTACTACAAAGAGAACGAAAAGTTTGCTACTGGTCCGTTACTTGTCTTGTTCAGAAGCTGGTGGAGCTTTGTCCGCACTTGAATTGTCATATTCTTCAACAGAATTGAACTCATCGCCTTTAGTGAAACCAGGCAGTATTTGAACAGCCCTTTCCTTAGCCCTGCCAAGTCCTACAATCAGGTTCTGAAGCGCAGCGGTGGGATTATCACTAGCCCTCATCAATTCTTCGCTGACATCCGCCGGCGTAATCTGCGCCGCCTCCATCGAAACCTCAATCTTCTCAAACAGAGGATGATCTTCAACGCCAAGATAATTCCGAGCAAGAACTTTGAACGCAGAAAAAGTGCAGAAGGACAGATGAATATGCTTATCCATGCGCCCTGACCGAAGAAGCGCAGGGTCCAGCCGCTCAACATAATTTGTAGTAAAAATAATAATCCGCTCGCTGCCGCAGCAGGACCACAAGCCATCTGTGAAATTCAAAACCCCAGAAAGAGTCACCATGCTTTCCGGCGCCTCGTTCTCTGGTTTTCCAGTAGCCGGATCGGGTTCTTCCTTGCTCTCTCTCTTAGGCTTCTTTTTCCGGTCCGTCAGATCCAGCGAACAGTCGATGTCCTCGATCACAATAACAGACTTGTTAGTAGTAGCAATCAAAAGCTTTCTGAGCTCAGTATTGCTCCTAACATCGGTTAACTCCAGGTCATAAATATCATACTCCAGAAAATTAGAAATAGCGGCAATCATACTCGATTTTCCGGTACCGGGAGGGCCGTAGAGCAAATACCCCCTTTTCCACGCGCGGCCGACCTTCTTATAATACTTTTCTCTCTGTGAAAACTTCGTAAGGTCCTCCATTATGTCGTTCTTCAACTCGGGGTCAAGAGCCAGGGTTTGGAAAGTCGTCGGATGATCGAAAACCACCGGCGTCCAGGACAGCCCGTTATTACCTTTATTCGTGTAAATCTTCCGGTGCCGGTTTTTGAGCTCCAGTATTTTGCCCTCCACCAAAATATGCGGCAGATAGGTATCAAATACCTTGGCTTTGTCCTTCTTGTGGCACTGGAGTTCGAAATACCGCTTTTCGTCCGAGATGGAATTCCAGAAATGCCTGGGCTGTTTCAGCTCTCGGGTGCGGAAAGTCCACCAGACTTTGATGCCCTGAAATTTGTCCATGACTTGCTGCTCTCTGTCCAAGGTGAAGGTAAAGGCTCTGCCATTTTCGGGCTTGTTGAGCTTCAATCTATCTGCAGTTGAATAAGAACGCGTGCTTAAATAAGTTTGCACCGATTCGTAAACCTCGCTTATTCTCATGCCATCATATTCTTCAATTACAATGGTGATGTAGCAAGACAGGAATTTTACAAGCCTGCTGAGTAGCAGAATGAGACGGTCGTAGAATTCAGGCGGGAGGCATTCCTTGAGCAGTGTTCTGATAAAGAAAATGGTGGTCATGAGCGTCCCGAGGTTCCACCACATCTCCATAATTGGTGCAGTGGGCTTACGAGGCAAAACCCCACAACAAATTTAAAGAAGCTTGAGAAAGAAGCTTTCCATGGCGAATAGCTTTACAAAGCAGTCGGTGCCGTGTCTGTGACGGGTGACCTGTGAAAGATGATTCGCGACTTTTTTATCAGTCATTTAAAAATTATGAAAATTATTTATTACTTTAAATTAATATTTTTCTTTCAAATGTTTAAGATTACGATGCATGATGACGTGTCATCCGAAATAAGTACACTTGCAATTTTTATTTCACTCATTATCTTGCAATGTGTAAATATCTCACATTGCACGATAGGTTATTAAAGAGTATAAAACTTATATAGGTAACTTGGACGTGAAGTCTAGATAAAGTCGGCTTTTTTTTACTGCACATAAAGTTATTAAATAAAGTTGGCTTATAACTTGAACACGAAGTTATAAAGCTTGCTCATAACTTAGATGTGAAGTTTCTAAATGAAGTTAATTTATATATTTGTTTGTCTCTTACATTTTAAGTATAAATAAGGGGTTTATCAAATTATCATAGTTTATTATATTAATTAAAAGATAATTATAATTTATGAGTTATTTTATTATTTTTTTAATAATAATATGTATTGATCATATTTTGATTTTTGAATATATCATTATAAAATGATGTTTTTTATTTTTTTGTTAGTAGAATCTTTTGATGCAATTATTATAATGATATTAAGGAATAATTAATTTAATGATGATTAATATATGGACATTAAGTTATTATTTTTTCCATATTAAAGTGATGATAACAAGAATTTTAGAGTTAATTATTGTTTGTATATGAAGTGGCATATTCTTATGTTAAATTTAGCTCAACATTTAACCCCTATCGATCTTCATTTCATCTCATTGCACTTATTCCCATGTATTCACTATCTACTCATCCATGTTTTATACCCATTAACACTCATTTCCAAACATTCACTCTATACCTCAAGATCATCATCATATCCTTGCATAGTAGATCTATGTGGCTCAAGATTGATCCATCTCAATTCTAAGTAGTGTATGTATGAACCCTAAAATTAAAATTGTCATTTCCAAATTTTAACTTTCCTAACTCTTTATACTAGCCATTTAAGCCAACAAACACACATTTTGTGCAACATGTTGCTATGTCATGGTATTTTGTCAACTAAATGAGACTCCAAACACATTTCTTTTAAAGAGTTGCATCTACTTGAGGTGAATCCTAGAATCAAGAGAGTTATACAAACTTTTCTCCATTATATTGGAAATAGATTTACAATAGAACAATTCATTCTTTTCTACGAGTGTCTTGTCATATTTCATTTATGAGATAAAAATGTGATGCTCTTTTAACATATCTTAAAGCCAAGATAGTGGTGAAGTAGTCCCAAATCCATCATGTTGAAGAATTTCTTTAGATTGTTCTTCACATTGTTAATGAGATTGTTTGAACTTCTTCTGGTCAAAGGATCATGATCCACATATAGAAAAAGAATGAAAATATTTGTGCCTATCTTTTTTAATGTACAATTTTGAATCTGAGAGGCTACGGGTAAAACTATAATGCAATAGGTGACCATTTATATTTAATTTGCAATGCCCTAGGGGCCTACTTAAGCCCATAAAGTGACATAATTAAATAACACACATTTGAGGATGATGTTAATAAATGGAACCTTCAAGTTGATTCCTGTATACTCTTCTAGATCAACATTTATGAACACACCCTTTATGTCAATCTATTGAAGCTTCCATCCTTTATGTGGTTCTAATGATTAGACAACTCTAATAGTTTTGATCTTGTAGTGGGTGCAAAGGTCTCTTCATAATGAATGCCCTCCTTTTGATAATATCCATTTGCAACAAGTCATGCTTTATATTTTTTGATATATTGTTCTTCTTTGTGTTTTGTTTAGAAAATCTTTTTTTAGTCAATGGGTTTCTTTCTTGTAGGCAGATTGACAAGATCCCATGTTTGATTCTATATTAAGGAGTCATACTCAAAATCCATGGAATTCCTCCACAATAGTTGACTTAATGTATGTCAAACTATATCAAGTTCAGTCCCAGGTCTAGTGGGATGGGGTGGTGTCATTAGCAACTCAAATGGCAAACTGGTGGTGGTCAACATGGCTAATATCAGTACCCAAATCTCTAGCATGATAGAGGTGATGATGACTTTTACAGGCATCTCCATTGCCAAAAATAAAGGACAGGAGTTAATCATTGAAGGTGATTTGAAGGATGCTATTATGATTTAATAAGGCATAGATAAACTAGGTTAGCAAGTGGCTGATATCATTTTTAGATGCCAAGGTGTTACCGCTAATTTGGACCACATGATATATCAACATATCCTTAGAGAAGGCAATAAGACTGCGGATAGGTTAGCCAACCTGGGTCCTTTCTTTGAGGGGATTAAAATTTGGATGGATCAACATGAATTTCCCATAGATATTCATGCCATGATTAATGAAAATAATAAAATCTTAGTGTCCTAAAGATTTAAAAATCACTTTTTTTCTTTGTATCCCGTCTACAACATAAATAAATCATTTCATAAAGTGGAATTTATTTTTTAAAGGAAGGGAAAGAAATATTTTTAATACTGCCCTTAATTGTGCTTTTCTAATCCCAGTTTGTATAATCTAGCATTGGCTCGTGGCTCTGGTTTTACTATAGTAACTATATGAGGTGATTTAATTCAAACAGATCTTGATAGTTGTGAGAAATTCAAAGAGAATGAGGCTCTCAAGGAAAAAATGGTTGAGGGTATTTTTGAGCTAACTACATGGAAGGCATGAAGGGATTTGATCCTTCACTATCGAAACAATTTACCCAATCTTGAGAGGATGGTGAAGTTCACAATGTCAATCGAGACTATTTTAACTACCACTGGGTTGGTTGTGGAAAGCACACCCTACCCAAAAACGCTCAAAGGAAACTTGTTGGCATTATGTGAACCGGTATGAGGACATAATGACATTGTATGTTGTCATTGATGTCAATATGCTGAAGAAGTGAGAAAAGTGAGAACTGGCATATGAGAGAACCAGTAGAACACTGTGAACCGACATTTGTACCCAAGTGAAGCATGATATTGTATGTTGTCATTGATGTCAATATGCTGAAGAAGTGAGAACCAACACATGAGAGAATCGGTAGAACACTGTGAATCGACATTTGTGCCAAAGTGAAGCGGTGTGTTTGTTCATGATGAACCTGCATATAGCTATGTGAACCGAGTCATGGAAGTATTGTATGAATACTAGTTGGTAGTCTCAATTTCAGGGTTTCTAGTTTAAGTACTTCAAGCCTGTGTGGCTCAATCGGTGACTTTGTGTGATGAGTTAGCATGGTAACAAAGAATAGATCATGTTGCCATGTAAGCCTTGTGCACGTGAAGGATCTTGCATGAAGGAGATTGTTCCTATCTACCTTGGGAATGTGAGAAGTCTGTAAAACAGTGATAACGTGTGATGGGTTATCAGCCACCATAAAATTGATGGAAATGGACGATGGAGAATGTCTTGAGATTGGATACAGAATTGCTGCATTTAATGCAGTCTGCTCAACGGTCAGGATTGACCTGTTTGAATTCCTTAACCTAACAGGTTTAGGGTTTAGGGTTTATGCTGCCGACCTATCTGTTTTCCTATAAGGTCGATGTTGTGTCTCTTTCTGAGGTTGTTGGCAAAAGTTGTGTGTGTGTATCCAAGAGAAGGGACACGTGATTCTTGCCAGACCCAAAGGAGAGAAGTGATACTTGTAGAGTGTAAGTGCTGAAGGCGAAGAGGAGCTCGAGCGGATCTGCATTGGCATTAAGTGCTATTACCAAATCATTGTAATACCTATTGATCTCTAACCACCTCAACAGTTGGAAAATCCCTTAATAGGGTAGCCTTAACCGGCTTGCTGTAAATCCTTTAACAGGGTAATTCAAATCTATTGAGTTCGAAATCCTTTAGCTATTGAGTTCTTGAAATCCTCTAACAAGGTAACCTTTAATAGGGTTTAACCCTTAACCGCGTATTCTAGCCATCCCTTAACTGGGTGATCCCTAACAGGATCGGTTCCTAGCAGAACCTATTGTAATGTCTCTAACCGGACAAGGCTCCTAACAGAGCGGACTTCTAAAGAGTTCAAAAATAGCTTGTGGGTATTCATCCCCACCGTGTTTTTTCCCAGTTGGGTTTCCACGTGAAAAATATGTGTGTCATGTGTGATGCTTTTATGTTGTGATGCCTTCCTATTGTCTGTCAAGCATATGATGGTTCTGTGTTTTATGCCTGTCAATAAAACATGTTGAACTAGCTATTATTATGATCTGATGATAGATTACATGTTTATGCATAAGGGCGAAATGGTAGTGTAGTCTTGAGTTGAGTGAAAAGCTAAGTGAGTAACCGGTTAATGCTTGTCTCAGTCATTCTTAGCTTTACCGGTTGCACTCTATTTCAAACCGGTGTCACTGTTTACCAGTCATTTGAAGTGTCTGCTGTCAAACCAGTTTAGGACTGTATTTTTGTCTATACTGATTCACCCCCCCCTCTCAGTACCGGGTTAGTACTATTCATTCATCATTGAGTTATCAATTGGTATTAGAGCGTCCTCCAGGTCCTTTGTGCTATAAGCTTAACCGCTTGAGGTAAAGATCCCAGTCTAATGATGAAGAGGGAAGGTCCAAAGTTTATCAGAGAAAATTTCAGTATATGGAAATACAGAATGAAGATATACATCAAAAGCATGGGTGCTCAACACTGGAGCTATGTTGAGACTGCCTATGTTGCACCTATTGGTACCCTTACCGATGACCAAAAGAGAGAGATGCAGGAGAATGGGCAAGTCATGGAAGCCCTAATTAGTAGTTTATCTTCAACATTGAGTTCATTGATGTTCAGGATAAGGTAAATCCCAAAGAGGTATGGGATACTCTTGAAAATATCTATGGCGGTGATGAGCATGTAAAATAGGCTAAGGAAGAAAGCCTTAGAGAGAAGTTTGAAGATATGCGGATGGTTGAAGGTGAGACCATTCAATAGTATGGAATAAGAATCAAAACAGTTGTTGGAGATATCAAGAGTGCAGATGGTAAAATAGAAGATTCCACCATGGTAAGCAAAGTCCTGAGATCCCTATTGCCGGTCTATGCAATAAGGGTTGCTACTATTCAAGAGCTAAGATCAATCGACAAGACTAAGGTATCCCTAGACTCCATCATTGAAAATTTGACAGCCTATGAGCTAAATAGTTTTGATGGCAGTGTTCAAAAGACTGAATCAACTTTTAAAGCTTCTGCAGTGCCATCCAGAAAAGGAAAAGAAGCTAGCACTAGTGGTGAACCAAGACAGGGTAGAGAAATGGATGATGAGGAGATTTTGATGGCATTTGAAGCTCTGCTTTCCAGGAAACTTCCTAAAGGAACCGACAAATATAGAGGTAAGCTACCTTTGAAATGCTTTTCTTGTAACCGGATAGGACATATTGTTGTAAACTGTCCTAATGGCGACAACAAGGACAAACCGGAAAGGTTCAAGAAATTCAAAGGAGGAAACCGGAGAAACTGTTTTGTGGCAGTTGATGAAGGTGTCACAGATGAAGAGTCAGAGCATGAATAAAATGGAGATATTGTGTTTGTTGCTGTTAAGGAAGATGTGTCAGACAAGAAGGCTCTTGTCTCCCGGTTTGATAATTCCAATGAGGGGATCATTGACAGTGGTTGTTCTCACCATATAACTGGTTACCGGAGCAAGTTTCTATCCTTGGAGGAGTATGATGGTGGTGTGGTTCGCTTTGGCAATGATGCACCATGCATGGTCAAAGGCAGAGGGTCCATCTCTCTAAATGGAAAGAGTAATGTTGACAATGTGTATTGGGTTGATGGTCTTAGACACAACCTTCTAAGCGTTGCCCAGCTGAATGACAGTGGACTCACTTTGGAATTCAAGAATGGAGTTTTTTAGAATCAAAGGAAAGAATGGTGAATTGGTGGCCACCGGCATGCAGACCAAAGGTAACCTATTTCAGCTGAATGCAAATATAAGTACATGTCTTATGGCTAAATTTGATGATAGCTAGATATGGCATAGGAGACTCTGCCATGTAAACTTTGATAACATTGTGAAGGCTAGTAAGATCAAGGCAGTTAGAGGGTTGCCGGTGCTAAGCAAACTGGATAATACCTTGTGCAGAGAGTGTCAATTGGGGAAAATGTCTTCCTCAACCTTTAAAGGTAAATCTTTCACTGCTGACAACTTGCTTGACCTTGTGCATACTGATTTGTGTGGTCCTATGAAAACTAGAAGTGTGCAGGGTGATAGGTACTTCATGATTCTCACTGATGACTGCTCAAGAATGATGTGGGTCACATTCTTGAAAGACAAGTCTGAAGCCTTTGTAAAGTCCAAATCTTTCAGAGCATTAGTGGAGGAGGAAAGCAGTAAAAGGATCAAGTGCCTGAGAACTGATCAAGGAGGGGAATTCACTTCAGGTAAATCAACAAGTACTATGAAGAACATGGCATCAAGAGGAAATTGTCTGCCCCTCGGACTCCACAGTAGAATGGCCTAGCATAGAGGAATAACCGAACTATGGTTGAAGCAACTAGAACCATGTTGATTCAAGGAAAGGTAGCTCACACCTTTTGGAGAGAAGCGGTGAGCACTACAGTCTACACAATGAACCGGGTACTCATCAAGAGAGGTAAGGATAAAACCCCTTATGAATATTGGACTAGTAAGACACCTGTGGTTAGCTACTTTAGAGTGTTTGGTAGCAAATGTTACATCAAGAGGAGTGAACACCAGAGCAAATTTGATGCGAAATGTGTTGAGGGAATATTCCTAGGATATTCCACGAAGAGAAAAGCTCTCAAGTGTTTCAACAATAGGACTCAGAGAATTATGGAAAGCATCAATGTAAGAGTTGATGAAACCTCTGAGAAAACTAAGGAAACCGATAGTGAGCAAGCGGTAAACGAACTGGTTGCAACCTTCTGGGAACTGGTTGACAGCCAACCGAGTACCAGTAACAATGTTCCTACACTGGCAAATGTAGATGCTGATACTGATGGAGATGAGGATGAAGAACAAAAGTAAGAGGAATCTATCAAGACCATTCCTCAGTATGTCAAGCTGAATCATGATCCTAAGCAGATCATAGGAGATAAGGATGTAGGAATCCTTACAAGAAGAAAGGTCAGAGAAAACTCATGTATGATCTCTGAATTTGAGCCTAAATCATTCAAAGAGGCACATAAGGATGAAGACTGGATCAAGGCAATGGAAGAGGAACTTGACCAGATAGAGAAAAATGGTACATGGTCTTTGGTACCCAGATCGGAGCACAAAAATGTTATTGGTACTAAATGGGTTTTCAAAAATAAGTTGAATGAGGATGGCATAGTGATTAGGAACAAAGCCAGATTAGTGTGCAAAGGATATGCTCAAGAAGAAGGAGAAGACTATGGTGAAACCTTTGCTCCCGTAACCAGATTGGTAGGAGTCCGTATGCTTCTTGCATATGCAGCTTTTAAAGGCTTCAAAGTATATCAAATGGATGTAAAATCTGCATTCCTAAATGGTGTACTTGAAGAGGAGGTGTATATTGAGCAACCAAATGGGTTTGCCCTATCTAAAGACAGTAACATGGTATGTAGGCTACATAAAGCCTTATATAGACTAAAGCAGGCACCTAGAGCATGGTATGAACGTCTACATTCTCATCTTGTGAAGATTGGATTTGAGAGAACAAGTGAAGATAGTAATATCTACTTGAAGTCTAAAGGAGATCAGATCCTGATTTATGAGTTATTTGTTGATGACATTATCTTTGGTGGAGATGACAAGATGAGTCATGAGTTTGCAGATGAGATGAAGAAAGAATTTGAAATGTCACTCATAGGGGAGATTAAATTCTTCATTGGACCACAGATCCAGTAGATGAAGGATGAAATCTTTATCACTCAGTCCAAGTATGTCAAAGAGGTGTTGAAGACCTTTGGCATGGAAGATAGCAAATAGGTTGGTACTCCGATGGTGACCGGTTGTAAACTATCTAAAGAAGATGACTCAGAATTGGTTGATGAGAAGGAATACCAATCAATGATTGGTAAGTTGCATTATGTAGTGCATAGCAGACCGGATATTGCAGATGCAGTTGGCATTACTGCAAGATTCCAGAAAAGCTCAAGAGAATCTCACTTGGTTGCAGTTAAGTGGATTCTTAGGTATCTGAAGGGAACTGTTGACTATGGATTATAGTATCCTTATAGCAAGGATTTCAACTTGAAAGTATACACAACATGTGGTGCATTCTTTCTCGGTGGTAGACTGGTCTCATGGATGAGTAAGAAGCAGAGTTGTATCTCTTAGTCTACAATGGAAGCAGAGTATGTTTCAGCTTTCATGAACTGCACTCAGACAATTTGGATGAAGCATGTATTAAATGGCTTCAAAGTTCCTGTATCTGAACTGGTAAGTATATTTTGTGACAATACTAGTGCAATTAATATCTTCAAGAATCCGGTTTTACATTCTAGAACCAAGCACTTTGAGCTTAAGTATCATTTCTTGAGGGAAAAGGTTCAGAACAAAGAGATTGCATTGGAACATGTTTCTAGTCAGGAGCAATTAGCAGACATATTCACCAAGCCTCTCCCAAAGGCTACATTTATGTACTTAAGAGGTGAATTAGGGGTGTTGCCCCTTCAGGAGGTAAACTAAAGGTATATTCTCCACATCAGTCAGGTATTGCATAGTCAAATTTTTCTTCACGATTGATGTGTTGAAGGATGCTACTCCTCAGGGGGAGCAGCATAATGGAACAGGGAAGCTTGTGCCTCCACTTTGGCATTGTTGTCAAAGGGGGAGAAGATGTGAAGCGGAGAAGATATCTTTGTTTATTACCATCAATGCCAAAGGGGGAGATTGTTGGCATTATGTGAATCGGTATGAGGACATAATGACATTGTATGTTGTCATTGATGTCAATATGCTGAAGAAGTGAGAAAAGTGAGAATCGACATATGAGAGAACTAGTAGAACACTGTGAACTGGCATTTGTGCCAAAGTGAAGCATGACATTGTATGTTGTGATTGATGTCAATATGCTGAAGAAGTGAGAACTGGCATATGAGAGAACCAGTAGAACACTGTGAACCAGCATTTGTTCCAAAGTGAAGCGGTGTGTTTGTTCATGATGAATCGACATATAGTTATGTGAACCGGCTCATGGAAGTATTGTATGACTACCGGTTGGTAGTCTCAACTTCAAGGTTTCCAGTTTAAGTACTTCAAGTCTGTGTGGCTCAATCGGTGACTTTGTGTGATGAGTTAGCATGGTAACAAAGAACAGATCATGTTTCCACGTAAGCCTTGTGTGCGTGAAGGATCTTGCATGAAGGAGATTGTTCCTATCTACCTCGGGAATGTGAGAAGTTTGTAAAACGGTGATAATGTGTGATGGGTTATCAGCTGCCATAAAATCGGTGGAAATGGACGATGGAGAATGTCTTGAGATTGGATCAAGAGCTGCTGCATTTAATGCAGTGTGCTCAATGATTAGGATTGAACCGTTTGAATTCCTTAACCTAACAGGTTTAGGGTTTAGGGTTTATGCTACCGACCTATCTGTTTTCCTATAAGGTCCATGTTGTGTCTCTTTCTAAGGTTGTTGGCAAAAGTTGTGTGTGTGTATCGAAGAGAAGGGATACGCGATTCTTGCCAGACCCAAAGGAGAGAAGTGATACCTGTAGAGTGTAAGTGCAGAAGGTGAAGAGGAGCTCGAGCGGATCTGCATTGGCATTGAGTGCTGTTACTAGATCATTGTAATACCTGTTGATCTCTAACCACCTCAATAGTTGGAAAATCCCTTAACACGGTAGCCTTAACCGGCTTGCTGTAAATCCTTTAACAGGGTAATTCAAAGCTATTGAGTTTGAAATCCTTTAGCTATTGAGTTCTTGAAATCGTCTAACAAGGTAACCTTTAATAGGGTTTAACCCTTAACCGAGTGATCCCTAACAAGATCGGTTCCTAGCAGAACCTATTGTAATGTCTCTAACCGGACAAGGCTCCTAACAAAGCGGACTTCTAAAGAGCTCAAAAACAGCTTGTGGGTATTCATCCCCACCGTGGTTTTTCCCAGTTGGGTTTCCATGTGAAAAATATGTGTGTCATGTGTGATTCTTTTATCTTGTGATGCCTTCCTATTGTCTGTTAAGCATATGATGGTTTTGTGTTTTATGCCTGTCAATAAAACATGTTGAACTAGCTGTTATTATGATATGATGATAGATTACATGTTTATGCATAAGGGTGAAATGGTAGTGTAGTATTGAGTTGAGTGAAAAGCTAAGTGAGTAACCGGTTAATGCCTGTCTCAGTCATTCTTAGCTTTACCGGTTACACTCTATTTCAAACCGGTGTCACTATTTGCCAGTCATTTGAAGTGTCTGCTGTCAAACTGGTTTAGGACTGTATTTTTGTCTGTACTGATTCACCCCCCCCCCTCTCAGTACCGGGTTAGTACTATCCACTCATCATTGAGTTATCAAAACTAAAAGGAGGACTTCAAAATATTTTTGAGCCTAGGTGAGAATGTGGACCATCTCCAAAGTGGATTCAAAAGGGACAACTTGTCGGGTATCTATAAAGAGGCAGTAATTTAAGCATTTGCACTCCCAACTATTCCCAATGCTCAATCACTTAAGGTATGGAATCAAGATGAACTTTCCCTTTTGGATTTTCTCTTCCATTTCTCAATCTATTATGGTGGGCAAGTCTAAAAGTACCCTTCCCTTGTACCAAGGTCTTACTCTACACCTTTATAATTTTCATCTAGGTTTAACCCCAATAAGTAGGCCTACCATTAATCCTTTTGGCCCACCCTTTGTGTTGAGTTATTGATCAACCCAATTGATTCTAAAGCTTCCCCAAATCCCTAGAAGAATCTCACCCAGGTTAACCCTTCTAGGACTGCTAAATTAAAAAAAACCTCGACCCCCTTATTGGTGAATGCTCAATTAAAAGATGATTATTGTTGAACAAGATTTAGAGGAGATGGCATTTTCTTGGTCCACTAGGTCTGATTGGACCCCTGATTACTCAATGAGCAATTTTTCTACCCCTCCTTTACCTCCTTCCCTTGGCTCCCCTCATTCTTCTCCTTGAAATGATATCTATAAGGAGGAATTCCCCTCTTTGTAGCCAAAGTGAATGAACTCTGCAAGGGGTTCAAAAAGCACAAACCTACCATCTACTAGCTTTTGGGAAAATTTGAGGAGGTAAAAATCAAAATTAATAAACTTGGAGCCCTTATTGAAGTGAAGACTAGAGCCTTGAGTTTGGATATAGACGAAAAGGAATAAGGTGCTTGGACGATGATGGGTAAATTTGCTGCTATGGTTGATAAGTGGGAAGAGTTGGAAAAGACTGTGAAGGAGCTTAATGAGAAATTTAATCACAGTAATGGCACAAAGGATTTGGCAAAAGTGATGGAGTTGTTGCATGTGATAATTAGGACTCCATAAAAAGGAAAATGGAGAATATGTTTGCGTAAAAAAATGGAGATGATCAAGAAGAACTTCAATGCTACTCTCCAACCTATACAAGATGAAATTGCGAGGAGGTATGAAAATAAGAGGCACCACTTGGATTCCTCCACTACTAGTGGGCTACACTAGACTCTCTAGCCATCACCTCTAGGAAACGTTTCAATAGAAAACTCTCTTTTTCAGAGAAAGGCAAAGAAATTTTCCAAGATAGAAATTGGTTTTTTCCTTGACCAAGTAGGCTATCAACTTGTCCCTTTTTTGGGGGCCGGGGGGGGGTCTCTGTCCTATTAAATTGCATTTGATTTGTTGGGTTTTGTTGTTGTTTTTGTTTGGGTTTTGTTAGCGGTGCTTGAAGCCTTCTAGGTTTGTTCTTTTTTGGTAGTAGGCTTTTAGGTCTTAGTCCCTCACCCCTCGTGAGCCCCTGGTTTTGTAATTATGTAAAATTTTGAGTTTAATATATTAAAAAATATATCAAGTTTAGTGTTGTCAACAATTAAACTTGTTAGAGTAATATTTACCTCATTTATCTCATATCTTCTCATTCCAACTCTTGATAATTTAATATACATATTATTAAAGTTTTAATATAAATCTATGCCCATAAACACAACCATTAGTAGAAGGAAAAAAATGTGCCTTTTTCATTTAATAGATCAATTAGGAGTAAATGAGGTGCATGGATCATTTCTTAGGTCATGTAATCCATGGTAAAACTTGTCATGAGCTCGTCATATTGAAGTATTTTAGTTTATGTAATGACTATAATATTAGATCTCTAAAACATCACTCTAATATTGAAAGTTTTTGTAAACCCTTTTTTTCCTAATGTCTTTATACATTTTATTATAGATTTTTCCCTTTTTTCTAGGAAACATATGTACACCAATAGTTTCAAGAACATAATCATGACATTAATCAAATAACACATAATTTAAATATTTATGGAAAAAAAGGGTGTTAGATATTTTTTATGGTAATTATATTTAATAATCTTATTTATTTGATGATTATTATGAATTAATTTAGTATCCACTTCATCAATAAAAAAATCACCTATTAAGAAAAGATCAACTTATGACAAGGGATTGTGCAATGTCAACTATCTCATTTTTATAACCAAAAGGATACTATTTGAAATTTTGATATCCACTTGATGATAGATGAGATTTCAAATATCATGCATCTAGAACATCAACATTGATCTTTCTTACCATTCTATTAAAATGAAGTCAAATGAAAATTAAAAATAAAAATATGCATTTAGTCATCAAAGAAATGTAGGTTCAAAAATCTTCAACCTACAAAAGAAATTAAAAAAAATGAAACTAAAAAAGAAAGTTTGAACTTAATCAATAGTTATTTTAGATACTTGAGTTGGAGAAAATTAATATTATTTTTTATTGTTTGATTAGGTGATGGTTAATAATAAATAGAGCCTAATAAACATTAAATTATTAAAGTGATATTATTTTTAATTTTTTCATTTAATTGATAGTTTGTAGGGAAAAAAAATGAGATTTTCAACTCAATCAAAAATTGTTCACAATTATTACTTGTTGGAAAATAAAAATGTTTAATTCTTAAATATTATTTTTTGTTCGCTAACTACATGATGGTTGGATAAAGAAATGTACGTTATTTTTTCAAGTTTTTTAATATAATTTATATTATATAAAAAATAATGGGTGATGAGAGAGTGTTAAAATATAAACCATATTTTAAATATATTTGTCATGTAGAGACAAGTCTCTTGTAGGAGACATAACTTTTCACTAATGTACCTATTTAAGGATCTTTATATCCAACTATTTGATACACAAAAAATATAGAGAATTTTATTTTTCAAAGAGTGCCTGGAGGGATGGAAGTTAAGTTGGAAACTTTCATAACCATTTCCAGACATGCAAAGGGTTTATGCAAACAAGCAATGAATGGTTGCACTCTGCAAATTTTGTTCCACCTTTGAGACCATTCATAGTTTTGGGAGTGGACATGGACAAAGAGGTGCACCAAGAAGAAGCACAAGTTGGGTGAGACTATATTAAGGACTATTTGTGGAGCAAGGAGAAAATGTTGTAAGTGTTGGGAATAGAGGAATCAAAGAAAGAAAGAAGTAAGAACATTTTCAAGAAGGAAGATTTCCAGATGCAAGAAGCCAATAGAGTGACTTTCAGAAGACTAGTATTTTGGTCCTGAAATTCTATGTCATAGGGTTTGTAGTTCTCGTAGGATGATTGTTTCTCTTTTTGTTTATGTTTTTGTTAGTAGGGTTAGCCTATTCTTTGTTGGATGACTCATCTAATAGACAATCATTCTGGAGTTGGTTGTTTAAGTGGTATGACTGGTATGATCTTGTTTGGTTGTTGTTTATGAGATATTGATAGTTTAATGTACATATTATTAAAGTTTTAATATAAACATATAGAAAATATTTACCAATCAAAAAATAATATAGATTTGGATTTTTTAACTTAATAAGTGCTCAATTGTTTATTATACTTGAGCTAAAAAAATTAAAAATGATAAATTCTTCAATATTATTTTTTGTTCCTTAATTGGGTTAACTCGATAAAAATTGTTAACCTACAAAAGAAGTATTGTGTTTTTAGCTTATTTGATCATTTATTAACAAAAAACATGGTTAATATTTTGAACTTAAACAATTATTTAAAATTCTACAAGATGAAAAATAGAAAAATTGAAATTATTCTATATTGTTTCTTATAATGATTGATTATTAAATGTTCATGAAAAAAATGTATTTTTCAACCTACATAAGTATTAGTTCTATTTTATTAGTTGATCATTTATTGATAAAATAAAGTTGGGGTTTTCAACTTAGTTAACAATTGTTTAGGAATCTTGAGATGTAAAGAAAAAAATCGAGAACCTACAATGTTATTTTTGTTTATTGATTAGTTGATTGTTCATGAAAAAAAGCAAGTTGAAATATACCATCAATTTCAACCTACAATACAAATGTATTTTAGTATAGTTTAAGTTTTTGGTTAAGTGGATTGTTTATCAACAAAAAGCCAACTAAATTTTTTACGTTAGTCAATTGTTTAAGATTTCTAAGTTGAGAAACTAAATCCGAATAGACTAATTATTGTCAAAGATAACATTTGATTAACATTTAGAAATCAAATCCCTCAATGTTATTTTTTTATGCAATGACTACTTGATTTTTCATGAAAGAAATATAGGTTCAAAAAATGATATATTTTACGATTTATAAAACTAATTTTGAGATTCCTAAAGATTAAAAGATGGCATTTTTTATTTGCTAAATATTTGTCTATTTAATTGATTCTAAATGTAAGATGAAAATTATAAAAACAAAAAATTATGATCCATCTATTTTTTTCACTAGACAATATGGGAGCACAAGTCTTTTTGCTGGCCGTTGGACCTCTTCAGCTAAGAGCAAAGACTAATGAATATCCATTCCACCTCATCATTAAGAATCATTCAACTTTACCAACAAATCAAAAACCCATTTTTATGTTATAATTCAAAAACAAAAATTAAAAAAACACAACATTAAATTGAACAATGTTCATTATTCATGTTGATATGTCCATACATATGAAGCATGCCTTAGGATTCCTCGACGCTAGGCATTTTTTTCTTTATTTCCCCTTTCTCAGCAAACTTCCAATTCCTTGTCACTCAATAACACGTAAACTTGCGTGCAGTTTTCAAAAGAATTGCAATTCTCGTTTCTCAGGAACTAACAATATCTTACGCGCGTGCTTATATTTTAACTTTTAACTGTCGAACGTAAAGCCAGCAACTTCATATAACATGCATGCGCGTACGTATTGACCTCCACAGTAACATATTTCACAGAAAAACTATAATTTTTTATTTAAATATAAACGGAGCAAAATTGGCTCCATCGAAATTAACAAATCACAAAGTTAAGAGCCACAAGCAATTTTCTACACAGAACAGGACAATTTCCTCTTTATATTGAAGAAAATTAGAGTTTAAAACCATACACTAATAAGAACATCAGAGTTTAATGATTAAGCTGCATAAATAAGGACAGTATCCTGAAAAAAAATTACAAATTGCTTCCATCGTTAAAATATTCCTTGTTATGGACGAAGTAGAACTATATTAACAAACAAAAACATAGAATATTGAGTTCAGACATATTATAATCTATCTCCCCGGTTTCTCAACATATTCCTATTCTTCTGAAACTTTTGAATTTAAACTGGAATCTTCATCTATTACAGTAACCGGAGGAGATCCATCTGCAACTGAATTGGCTTCTACACTTTCATTCTCCGGCGAAATTTCATTTTTCACCTCCGCCATTTCCATAGCCCGGCGCAGAGTCTGAATCAGCTTTTCAAGAGCAGCGGTGGGATTGTCACTTGCCCTCATCATTCCCTCGCTCACATCTGCCGGCGTGATCTGCGCTTCTTTCATCAAAATCTCAACTTTCTCAAACAAAGGATGATCTTCAATTCCAAGGTAATTTCGAGCAAGAACTTTAAACGCAGGAAAAGTGCAGAAAGACAAATGAATATGCTTATCCATGCGCCCCGACCGAAGAAGCGCAGGGTCCAGCCTATCAACATGATTCGTCGTGAAAATAATAATCCTCTCACTGCCACAGCACGACCACAAACCATCTGTAAAATTCAAAACCCCAGACAAAGTAACCTTACTTTCCTCACTGCCGCTCTCATCTTTCGCAGGGTTTTTCTCATCTTTGCTCTCTTTCTTCGCCTTCTTTTTCCTGTCGGACAAATCCAGTGAGCAGTCGATGTCCTCAATCACAAGAACAGACTTATTTGTAGTCCCAATAAGAAGCTTCCTCAGTTCGGTGTTGCTCTTAACCTCGGTTAACTCCAGATCATAAATGTCATACTCGAGAAAATTCGAAATAGCAGCAATCATACTCGATTTCCCGGTGCCCGGGGGGCCGTAGAGCAAATACCCCCGTTTCCAGGCACGGCCGACCTTCTTATAATACTTTTCCCCCTGAGAAAACTTTCTGAGATCCTGCATAATGTCATGCTTTACCTCCGGGTCAAGAGCCAGGGTTTCGAACGTCGCAGGGTGCTCGAAAACCACCGGCGTCCAAACGCGGTTTCTGTCCTCGTATGAATGCGACTTTGGACCTTTATTTGTGTAAATCTTCCGGTGACGGTTTTTCAGCTCCATGATCTTGGCCTCTGCAATTACATGCGGCAGATAGGATTGAAATATCCTGGCTTTGTTCTTCTTGTGGAATGTGAGCTCGAAGTAGCGCTTTTCGTCGGAGACGTTATACCAGGAGAAAAGAGGCTGCTTTAACTCTCTGCTACGGAAAGTCCACCAGGCTTTAACGCCCTGAAATTCGTCAATAATTTGTTGCCTTTTGTCCATGGTGAAGGTAAAAGCCTTGTCATTTTTGGGCTTGCTGAGCTTCAATCTGGTGGCGGCAGAAGAAGATAGCATGCTTAAATAAATTTGCACTGATTCGTAAAGATCACTGACCTTGATGCCTTCGTTCTCCTCAATGACTAGAGTGATGTAGGAAGACAGAAATCGCGAAAGCCTGCGCAGTAGATCTGTGGAATATTCGTAGAGCTCGGGAGGGAGGAACTCCCTGGCCATTGTTCCCATAAAAATTATGGCTGCCATGAGCGTCCCGAGATTCGACCACATCTCCATTGCCAATTTTTTGGGGGTTTGCCTTGCGATTAGGGTTCACAGTAAAGAAGCTTATAACAATGGAAAATTCATTAAATAATTCATGACGACGCCACTGCAGCGGTCATGGCGCAGTGGGTGAGAGCATGCAATTATAATGCGATTGGTTGTTACTCCTTCCGCGTGCATTTCTGTTTCAGTAGGTGCTTACCTGGTAAGATAAGACAATTACGAATTGCATTAACTATGCATTCTGTCAAAAGAAACGCCGACCAGTGACTACACTAGGACGAACGCGTGAATTGGTAAACGATAAAATTATTAGTTTTAAAACCTTTTAAAAACTTACTATTAAGTATTTAGAGGTTTGAAGCTTTCATTTTTTATTATTTCCTTTATTATTAAAATATCATTTATAAATAAAAAATTAAATCGTGAATGTATGCAAAAGTAATTTCACATTAGACCATTTTCTTTAATATTCAAGGTGTATTTCAATTTTTTATTATAAAATATAAGGGAAGTTTTAAGAAGACTAATAGGGCTTGAGAGTAAATTTATTATTTTCAATTGAACTAAGTTTCTCTTTTGAAATGTTCATGGCCTTTCAAGATTCTACGGTAAACAAAAGGCTCCTAATTTTTTCAGTAATTTAATATTTTATTTAATTGTCATTATATTGATACCTCAAATCCCTTGTTATTGATACTGAGGGTGTGTCTAGATTTTTTTTAATACCATTATGATAAAAGATACAATGCAGAAGATTAATTGTTGACTCATTGCTACCATAATATTCTTACTATCCTCTTTTCTTATACCTAACTCCTGTAAACATTTTTTCTTTTTTTTTTTTGTTTAAGATAAGTGCTATCATTTATGGGGATAGCTCCCTATATTGCTTGAAATCATGGAAATTACATACGATTATAGATACATAAACATATCAATCCCTCTGTGCACATATATCCAACATTACATAAAAGAACCAAAAAGTTATCAGCCCACTTTTACCCATATATACCCTGCACTTATACCGACACTATCCATAAATTACACATGCCCCCCGATGGCTTGATAGATCACTACAGCAAATTCACCAATACCAATAGCACTGCGGGTGGAATTCTCCAGGAGCCACCAATCGTTCGACTCGGTTACCCTTCGGAAGGGTTCCAAGTTTCCATTAAAAACCGCGCACCTAAAAATCTCCCGTGCCTCAACTCCCGTAAACATTTTGAATCGGTGCAACATGAATTTTCTTAATAGATCAAATACTTTGTGGTTGAGTGAACTACTTATTTTGATATATTACAAGAATAATCTAATAGGATTCCAAATAACTTGAGGCCTTGTATAACTCTTCACTAGCACATTATGAATTTGGATGTCATGAATAAAGAATAATAATAATTTTTTTTGGTAATGATTACTTGAAATTAGATTATACACTCAAAACATAATTTTTCTATTCTAAAATTTTTTAGTAGATTTTAACTTTTCTCACCCAAATTTAACTCTTGCATTCAAGAGCAACTCAATCAATGAACATACCAAATTTCATTTATAAATGAAAAATTATTCAAAAAAATTATTTGGAATTAAAAAAACTCGAAAAAAAAAGTGAGATCCATTATAATTTAATTTATTGACATGCATGCAAATGTAAGTAAAGAGTTTAAAGAAATTATTTGGTATTTTGAATAGTTTATAGGACCATATGATGAGAGTATGTGGACCTAGATTAATAAGGGTTCATTCTTAAAATATGGTTATCATATGTGCATAGAGGAGGGTTCTTAATAATTATTATTTGTGTCTATTTATAAAACTTCAACTAATTCTCTAATTGACACTTATAAGTTTGCACATATAAATTCATACATGAATGTCCCTTGCTTATCATATAATAAAGTCTATATTTTATATAGACTTATTAGATGTTTATAATGCCACATTATTAACACTACCAACCATATTTTATAATCTTTTTATGTCCATTAATTCACTAGTATCACACCATTAAGAGGTATGCATTTATCTTAAACCTAATTTTCAACATCACTTTCATGTAAGCTATATTCTCTTAGACTAAAATATAGGCAGTTATGACCAAGGGTGATCAAGGGTGAAGAAATAATAATAGGAAGGATTGGGCTCTCCATGGAAAAATCTATGTTTATTATGGAAAATGGTCAAAATATTAGGGTTTATGTCTTTTGTCACTTCTCTAAAACATATTTTTATTATATACAAGATAATTTGGATGGATGTCAAACACAACCAGAGACTTTTTCTAGTAATGAACAATTTTTTTTTTTTTCTATTCTAACTAATATATTATAAAAAAATTTATTAACAATAGTTTTCATAGACTTTCGTTAATCATGGTTTTCATTTATTTTTCTATACATTTTTTATATTCTTATACAACTATAACTTGTAATACATAGTTATATGTCTATTGTATTGTATGTGTATATAAAATTGTATGCATAAAAAATATTAAATTCAAGGAGTTCTATTTTCATTTTATATATGTGTGTGTGTGTGTGTGTGTGCATTTTGTTGATTATAACTATATATGAGATTTTTTGGTTGAGGTCTTTTGGGTGATTTTTCTTGGTTGATATGTAACCATAATTTTTTATATTGTTGTATATGCAAATTTATAAGTGTATAAATGTGTTATAAACTACACTTATCATAGTTTTAGAAATTTGACTTAATCTAACATCATCATATTGTAAGTGTAGTTACTCACCCATAGTGTGTTAAGAGTGTCAAATTACCATAAACAGGAAAAATTGAGTCTTAAAAATTTGAAAATGTCATTTAATTTTGATTTCTACCATATTTCTATGCGTCTTGAACTTTTAGACTCTAATACATACTTACAAGCTTCAAACTTCTAAACTCCAAGGCATCTCTAGACTCAATGAGACTTCTAAGATATAAAATAGGTCTCTGACCTTTTAATGTCCTATTTATTTTTGGATTCCACCATATTTATAGATCTAGGGCCAAGATATTGGATTTTTAAACTCTAACACAGATCTATAGTACTTCAACATTTTAGAGACTATTGCATAAATCTACATCAATCCAAACTTTAAAAATCCACAATAATTTTGCACTTTGCAAAACATATATGGTCTATGTCATGTCACTATAGCACCACTTGGTCTTTGCCAACAACACCAAGACCTTTGTAATACTTTAAAATGGTGATTTTTTGCATAACTCAACACTGACATTTTTAGTATCATCTATAATGATGAAAGTTAACAAAGGGAATCATGGATCCCTTGGATCTATATGTAGCATTATTAAATATCATATATAACAATAAAAACAAAAAGATAAATAAATAGGAGGAATATTTTATTCATATAAAAATAAATAAAGTAGTATAGATATCTTAAATACATATATCTAAATAAATGTCGAGAGATAAATTATTTTATTTACTACATACATATCCTACTTATTTTAGAAGTACCATAAATTAATAAATATTAATATTTTTATGTATAAACCACTATCAAATTTAAAATAAGAAGTAAGAGTTTTTGTTAACAAATTTGTGTCATTGCACTCTATCTCTTAGCATTAGTTATCACTTTCCTTTCTCCTTTATTTTATTACTTTTAGGCTCCCCGAAAGTATTCCTTAAGTCTACACAATTCAGTCTTCTCACATCTCCATTGTCCTTTCATTTTTTTATGTTTTCTTAATAGCCTAAACTTCATCATTCCTACTATAGCTTTGTAATTTGCTTAATTTTAAGCCCTCCTCTTACTCTACATCCTAAATGACCTTTAACCTGACCCTTTTTTCCAACACTTATCTAGAAAAGCATATTTTATGAAAAAAAAATTCACAAGCCATAAACTGTAAATTGATTTAATGTGCACAAATCAAATTCAAGCATTAAATTTGTCATATCAAAAACATTATGCGAAAATAAAAAATTGAAACCAAATAGGGTTCATCCTATAGTGTGATGATTAAATGGTTGCATTGTTAATGGTGCAACCAAGGTTGAAATCCTCGCTTGGCTCACATGGCGTTCATGCTAGTTATGGGCTATCATTATGGACATGTTGTTGGTGGCAAGAGATATAAGGTAGACATGTTGGAGGATGTTCTGTTGGTGGAGGAGAGACAAGAGGAGTAATGAACAACCAGGTGTTAATGCCAAGAAGAAGAAGGATGACCGAGTGTCAATGTTGGGGATGAGGCCCCATGTTTGTGGCCTCACCTAGAGCTAATGCCATCCTCACATTTGTTAGTGTTAGTGTTGGGTCGAGGCCCCCCATTTGTAGCCTCACCCAAAGCTAGGGCCAGGCTAAAAATCCTAATGCGTTGATCCAACTATATCGATAAAAAAAAAATTGAAACCAAATTATTTTTTTATTAAAATTGACAAAATAATTTTAGATTATCTTCCAAATAACTCTACTTTTTCTTAATCTTCTACTTTAAAATCCAAATCTCCAAATTTATATATTAAAGAAAAATTGTCAATTTTTTTTTAAAGAAACTCCAACATAATATTTATAAAAACACAATATTTGATAATAAAAAATTACAAATTCAATTGTACTTAATTGCTTGATAATCTAAAATTAAATACGTTTGAAGAAAATTATTACTGAAAAGTTTGGTAAATCGTTCATAATATGAGCAACGTTATAACTCTGAGTCGCCATCAAATTTTACCTTTCTTACCACATCTGACTCATGAGTTTACTGCCTTTAAACTATATATGTGAACACACTTACATTGACATCCACAATTTATTTATATTTGACGGTCAAAAATTAAAATGTAAATAGAGACGATCAGATAAAAAACTAAAATAACTCTGTGATGTGGTAAGATGTCACATCCACAAAGAAAATGTAAGAATTGCTTGTGTGAAACGTTCGGGAGTGAGCTTCACGGAAAGAATGTCGTTGAACTTACGAGAGAAGTTACGTATCAATTATTTCAAATGGTTTTACACTTGTAAATAGTTACTGTATAATTAAAACGCACAGAGCAGATCTGATCGAGTTATTTTAAATAAAATATTAATAAATTTTTAATATAAAAATAAAAATACATAAAAAAACAACTGATTATATATAAAATCCGTGAATTAAATATGAAATTCTCCCAATTATATATGAAATCTGTCAGTTTATAAAAATTCTTCACACAAAGCTTTCAGAAAAATTTAACGGATTAGGAAAAATTTCTTTCTGTACCGAATAAAATTAGAAATTAAAACCATACACTAATAAGAACAACGGAGTTTAATTATTAAGCTGCATAAATAGGGATTTTATCCTAAAAACATATTACAAATTATTTTTCACGGGGGTGAGTTTTTCCTTATCATCGACGGGAATAACCAAGCACGGACTAGTACTATCTTAAGAAACAAAACATACGATATTTACTCCAAATACATTCCTACTGTTCTGAAAATTTTCAATTTGAACAGGAATCTTCACTTATAGCAGCCGCCGAAGGAGTTTCCTCTGAATCGTCGTCTACACTTTCAGTCGCCGGCGAAATTTCATTTTTCACGGCAGCCTTTTCCACTATAGGCCGGCGCAGAGCCTGAATCAGCTTTTCGAGAGCAGCAGTTGGATCGTCACTCGCCCTCATCAATTGCTCTGTCACATCTGCCGGCGTCATCTGCGCTTCTCTCATCAAAACCTCAACTTGTTCAAACAAAGGATGATCTTCAACAACACCAAGATAATTTCGAGCGAGAACTTTAAACGCAGGAAAAGTACAGAAAGACAGATGAATGTGCTTATCCATGCGCCCCGACCGAAGAAGCGCAGGGTCCAGCCTATCAACATGATTTGTCGTAAAAATAATGATTCTTTCGCTGCCGCAGCACGACCACAAACCGTCAGTAAAATTCAAAACCCCAGATAAAGTAACCTGACCTTCTTCACTTTCTTTCTCATCTTTGGCAGGGTTTTGCTCTTCCTTGCTCTCTTTCTTCACCTTCTTTTTCCGGTCCGTCAGATCCAGCGAGCAGTCGATGTCCTCAATCACAATAACAGACTTATTCGTAGTCCCGATCAAAAGCTTCCTCAGCTCATTGTTGCTCTTAACCCCAGTTAATTCTAGATCATAAATGTCGTACTCGAGAAAATTAGCAATAGCAGCGATCATACTCGATTTTCCGGTGCCGGGCGGGCCGAAGAGCAAATACCCCCGTTTCCAGGCACGACCGACCTTCTTATAATACTTTTCCCTCTGAGAAAACTTTGTGAGGTCCTCCATTATGTCATCCTTTACCTCGGGGTCAAGAGCCACGGTTTCGAACGTCGCAGGGTGCTCGAAAACCACCGGCGTCCAAACGCGGTTTCTGTCCTCGAACGAATCCGATTTACCACCTTTGTTGGTGTAAATCTTGCGGTGCCGGTTCCTCAACTCCATAATTTTGGCCTCTGCAATTACATGCGGCAGATAGGATTCAAATATCGTGGCTTTGTCCTTCTTGTGGAATGTGAGCTCGAACTGGCGCTTTTCACCACAGACGTCATAGGGGAAGCCAGACTGCTTTAACTCTCTGCTACGGAGACTCCACCAGGCTTGGACGCCGTGAAATTCGTCCAAGATTTGTTGGCTTTTGTCCATGGTGTATGTAAATGCCTTGGCATTTTTGGGCCTGCTGAGCTTCAATCTGGCGGCACCGGAAGATGATCTGGTGCTCAAATAAATCTGCACCGATTCGTAAACATCGCTGACCTTGAAACCTTCGTTCTCCTCAATGACTAGAATGATGTAGAAAGACAGAAATCGTGAGAGCCTTCTGAATAGCTCTCTGAAATATTCTAAGATTTCGGGAGGGAGGTACTCCCTGGCCATTGTTCCCATGAAAAAAATGGCAGTCGTGAGCGTCCCGACATTCAACCACGTCTCCATTGCCATTCTGTAGGATTGGCTGAGAGCAGAGCTCACAGCAAAAGAATCTTTATAGCAAAATGAATACCGCCAGAGTCATAAAGACACTATCAATATAGTCGGTACCCTAAAGAAACATCTGGGTTACCGACGTGAGAGTGTCCAATTGTAATTACACTTAGTACCACCTACCAATGCCTCCTTCCTCGTATTTCATTTTCAGCACTTGGTAAGGACAAGGAAATTGCATAACGTACTTTGTTGACTAGTGCCAGTGAATAGCCTTTCCGTAGGTCAAGAGCCGTACTAGATTTTATTCGGATTAGTTGACAGGAAAGCTTGTCAGTAGTTTCCCAGCACGCTCACACACCTACCTATTACATAAGCATTTGACGCTGAATAATAACTAATTAAAATTAAAAAATTAATGATAAATGACTGTTAATTATTACTAACATATTTATCTCTAGATAAATCTATTTAAAATATGATGAGATATCTATACAACTATTTTTATTGTATTTTTATATATTTACAGTATTTTTTTTTCTTTATTTTTTTTTTTAATTGAAAAGGTTATTTTACTATTATAATAAAAAATACATATTTGATAAATAAAATATTAAATAATTATATACTTTAAGTATATAAAATATAAATTAATAAATATTTTGAAATAATTAGCATTTTATAGTTTATTGAAGAGTTTTTTAATTTTTCAATAACAATACAATAAATTATAAAAAAAAAATTGTATAAAAAATATAAAAAATTCCTTTAGTTTTAATGTGATAAGTTATTTTATTTTTATATGATTATTATTTTTAATATTTATCTAACAAATTTACAATAAAAATAAGTCTTGAAATGATATTTATATTTACGTCGAGAGGCGTATTATACTCACATAATAGATTGACAATTATCATGATTAAAAACCCCCTATGATTAAAATTGACATCCGTACCCATCATATTGTATGACACTCGTCATAATTATAATTAGTTTTACTATTACTTAAATAAAAATAATTTAAATATCTTTAATCCGGTCAACCACTTATAATAAGTTTTTAAGTTAAATATTTAAATTTTCTATTATATTACTCATATATAACTAGAAATCAATAAAATATTTACTAGATATTATTCCAAGTTAATGTAAATAAAATAAAATAAAATAAAATAATAAATTAATTTAAAACAATTTAAAACAATTTAAATAACTTTAATCTAGTCAACCAGTTATAAGATTTCTCAAATCAAATATTTAAAATTTTCATTATATTACTCTATATATAAAAATAGAAATCAATAAAATATTTACTAGATTTTATTTCAAATTAATGTAAATAAAATAAAATAATAAATTAAATTAAATAATTTAAAATAATTAATATTAAAATAAAATAACTTAAATTAAATTAAATGACTTAAATGAAAATAAATGAAATAGATTTAATGAAATAAAATAATTTAAATCGTATTAGATAAATTAAATAATTTAAATAAAAATAAATAAATTAAATTAAATTAAATAACTTAAATGAAAATAAATTAAATAACTTAAATTAAAAAAAATATTAGGGTAAGTGCAAGGTAATGGGTCACAAATTGGCGGAAGTCCGCGCATTGGAAAACGCCCTCTTAGAAACGGGGGCCCATTTTCAAAAAATGAGGACCCGTATTTGCTTCGGGCCCCCGAGGCAAAAAGTAGCGGGGGCCTGAGGCGAAACTAAACGGGCCCCCATTTTGTTCTCAAATGGGGGCCCGTTTGAAAACGAAACAGGGTCCCATTTTTAAAAAACATGCCCCCATTTTTAAATCCGATTTTACCCATTTTTTCGGGTGCATTATGTCATTTTTGGATTGTAATGGTAATTTTAGAAATGGGCCCCCATTTTCAAAATGGGGGCCCATTTTGTGGAAGTTGATTCCACAACCTGCCACTTGCCTCGGGATTAGGTCCGGGATAGGTCTAGGATGGCCACACTTGAGACATGGACCTGCAAATTCAAATCTCCATGAGTGAAAGCACAAATATGAACTTCTGAAATAGTTTACGTGCCTCTAATTAAAGAATTTTTATACGAAATTAAAACCCATTTCAGATTATACTGTCTAGATTCTAAATATGTAAATTTATTTTAAAAATTGATTATTTTAACTATTTTTCATTTAATTTATACTAAATCGGGTGCATAAACTTGAAATATTAACTAGTTTTGTTAATTTCATAGCTTTTTTATTTTAATGAATTTTGAAAAAAAAATTATATGTCATTAATCTACACAAAATTCTTTTTTATTTAAAAAAAGGTTAAGTTTACGTCAAATTATGTGGGTCGTACACGTCAAATTTTTAAAAAGATAATTATGGTCATTAAAAAATTAATTAAAATTGTTTTTTTGGAAAAAAATACAAAAAATTGTTTTCATCAATCTTTAGTGTGTTACAAACCATATCCCAAAACAGTTTGAGAAAACAATTTTAATTGTGCCAAAAAGCGTGGGTCGTACACATGCATGGTATGGTCCTGAAATGGGCCTTTTTAAAACATAATTTTTAGAAATCCATTCAAAAAGTTATTTTTTGTTATGTGGGTATTAAAATAAATTACATATTTGGAAATAAGACTCAGAGGGCTATCTTTTATATTACTGACTTTTTTCAAGATTCAATCTCCAAGTGTTTCAAAATTTAAGCTCAAATTAGACAAAACCTGAAAATCAGGAAAAACACTTCCACTCTTTGGCCAAAAAGTGGACTCATCTTCTTGCACTGACCCATTATATGTAGTATTGTAACAAGTTAGAATCAGTTTTATATTTAATTTTATTCGACTACATCCAATTATTAATGCATGAAATTAAATAATTTAAATAAAACTAAATTAAATAGGTGGTCTCCATGTCTAGTAAATTAGTAAAGCATGGTTGTACTTAGTCTAGTAAACTTGCAATTATAATAAGAGTTCTCAAATTAAGTATTTAAATTTTTCATTATATTACTCTCTCTATATAAATAGAAATCAATAAAATATTTAGTAGATTTTTTTTTCAAATTAATGCAAATTAAATAAAATAAAGAAAAAATTAATTTAAATAATGATAAAACCTATACTGAAAAACTGAATTTGAGATATCATTAGAAATCTTAAAATCTCCTCTTACATGCTCGTATGTCAAATTTTGTGATACTTAGAAAGCTTGATACTCTTCTTTGGAGAGCACCTATCTCCTCCAAACTTGATGAAACATTAATATATCCAAAAACTCCTAGAAATAGTGTCACAAGAGAGACTCAAAATATACGCGGGTTTTTATCTCTATATCTTATCACATCGCCATGGTCAAATATTGTGCTATCATTTTCGATCCACATTTTCTAATATGCACAAAGAGGTGTCCAAGGCGAACCAGCATAAACAACCAAGGGGTTTTAAAAATACAATGCTACAACACTAATATTTACCAGTTGTTACATATTTTAGCCTCTAGGTTAGTTCTTTGAATACGAAGCTTTTTAAAGTTGAAATCAATAGGTAACTTGCATTAATAAAGTAAAAATAAACCATGTCTAGAAGCCCACAAAACATGATTACAACATTACTTTATCTATTTGCCTAAAATTACACTTGTTATAGAAGCCTTCCATAGACCTATCACTTTTGTCTTATGCTAAAAACTCTTTAAAGAAATAAGGGTTTCAATGGCTTACTAATATGGAGGTTCACGTCACACTTTGACAAAGCCAAAACCTGTGCAGGAACAACTCCTCAGTGGAAAAGAACCCCTATGTGCTCATTTGTGTTCCTAGGTTTGAGTCTATCTGCTCCATGTGTTGAAACATTTTACATAAGATATTACTATTGCTTAGATGCAAATCAAATTTTAGAGTCAAACAAAAAAAAATTATTTTAACAAACTAATCAACTTACCATTAAAACAATATTTTTTTACAATAGTTGCAACTATAATTCTTGTACATTTGATTCATTAGAGTTTTATACAAAGTTGTTCACAAGAAGAAAATAATCAACTCAAAATAACTAATCTTAAACATAGAGTGAATTTAAATAGGGTAGTTGTTGCTCATCATAATACAATACAGAAACTCTAAAAATCTTACACAAACATGATATGATAACATCCGAAGACTTTCTCTCTATTTGCACATCAAATATGTTTAAATGTGTATTGTTGCTTGTACAATACCCAAAACGAACTTTGAGTTTGAGAAGCGTGTATGACTAAGTGATCACAAACATGATATGATAACATCCGAAGACTTTCTCTCTATTTGCACATCAAATATGTTTAAATGTGTATTGTTGCTTGTACAATACCCAAAACGAACTTTGAGTTTGAGAAGCGTGTATGACTAAGTGATCACAAACATGATATGATAACATCCGAAGACTTTCTCTCTATTTGCACATCAAATATGTTTAAATGTGTATTGTTGCTTGTACAATACCCAAAACGAACTTTGAGTTTGAGAAGCGTGTATGACTAAGTGATCACAAACATGATATGATAACATCCGAAGACTTTCTCTCTATTTGCACATCAAATATGTTTAAATGTGTATTGTTGCTTGTACAATACCTAAAACGAACTTTGAGTTTGAGAAGCGTGTATGACTAAGTGATCAAGAATGAGCACTAGCTAGATAATAGGTTTCAGAAAAGGCAGTTGATTGTGAAATTTTATTCATTTCAAGAAATGTTAATAATTTTCATATTAGAAGACTGAACACAATATGTAGTTCATAAGAAGAAAAGACACATGGTAAATAAGAGAAAAAGTCTCACCGCATTCATCATAGACCTTCAAAAGCTATGTCGAGATGGAGATTCAACATATGGATTATTTAGATCTCCATTCTCATTCACATAGGGACCTTCGGGGCCAAGTTCATATCCACCCCTATAAGGGTTTGGATTTAGATTTATATGACAAATACCAAACTCAGTTTCTTGCGTAATTAAGTTTGGTTTCAAGTTCATGGAAGTATGTTTGACATTCACATGCATTTATTTAAATACAACATAGGATTGAAAAGTTGGAATATTACTATAACTTTTGTTGTGAATATTAGATTACAATATTTTTCAAATATCACTCAAAAAAATACAAGGAAAATATCGTATTTTTTACCTTATTTCCGACTCAAGAAAGTTGAAAGCAATGATACTTGCTTAATGACTTTAATCTTCCATGTTGAGGCCCAAACTGTACTAGCAGCAGCAGAGATAATACTAGTCTTATCTAGATGTAGGCCTAATATACCTTGCCCTTCACAATAATAGCCAAACTTACACCTCCAGAAATAAAATAGAAACACAAGAATTTGCCTGTATAATTACTTATTCTCACACCCAAAGGTAGTGACTAGATATTGCTCCAAATGTTTCAGTTTGCACCCTGTAGCTAATAAAGGTAACACGTCCTTCCCATAATCTCATGTCTCTACCACGACAAGGAATTGACCTCCAAATTTATAGTAAATATCTTCAAAAATAGAAAAAGGTTGATGTCCAGTAGGAGTAATCATAGTCGTTGAATTTAGCAGGAGCTGGATTTTTTGTACTCAATCAATTTTGTTCAATTCAATATAGACTTCTCAATTCCTATCAATTTATCTTCTACTTTGAATGTTCCTTTTCCAATATTCTTGTATGCAAAATTCAATTGCTATAAAATAAAAATGGGTTTACCATTCTTCCACTATAATTTTTGAAATTCAAGCTTCTTTGCTACAATGCTCTAAGATTAACACAATTAGTTTATGTCAAATATATTTTTTTAATAGCTATGGTGCGACCAAAATAAAATTTTGAATCCGAGCAAAGAAGACAATATCAAAGAGAACGTCATAGAGAGTATCAAAGATAATATCGAAGATGACAATTGGAATAAATGATGGAAGTTTAAAGGGAAGAGTAAAGAATACGAGATAATGAAGCTCGATGGCAAAGAGATGTTAGAAGAAGGGCATAAGTAATAGTAGAAGAATTAGAAAATCAAAATAGAGAAGGACATCAACTTGATCTACAATCAAGTGGCACATACAATCAGCAATGTTATGCAAATACTAAATTGAATCTTCTAAATGAAAGTTCAAGTTCAACAAAACATGTACCAAAAACACCTAATCATGCAACTCCAATGGGAATCGATTTAGTTGTACAAAGGCATGTAAAAAATATACAAAACCTAAAAGGATTGCTTGAAGCTGATTTCAAAAGATTCCAATTGCAATTTCGACATCAATTGGATAACCTTATATTGCCAAACATATGTCATATTTGTCAAGAATGCTATTTAGGAATCAAAATATCTCGCAGTGCTCAAGGTATTGTATGTACTAGAAGTCGACAAGAGAGAGGTACTCATAGATTTTCCGCTTCAAATAATATGGATACTGAGCCATAACTAGAGGAGCTTGCGAAATTGACTCAAGTAGAAGAAATGGGTGGTTGCAAGAAGTTGAGTCCCACTTTTGGGCAAAAAGTGGAAGTGTTTTCTTTGTTTTTCAAATTCTCTGTCAATTGATGTCAAAATCTAAGGCACTTAGAGATTGAATCTCAAAAGACTTCACTAATACAAAATGTAGTGTTTAGAGTCTACTTTTCAAATATGTAATTTATTTCAATACCCACATAGTAGAAATTGATTTTTAGTAGGCATGTTTAAAAACCACTTTTTCAAAATGCCTGTTTCAGGACTGTACCACACGTGTACGACCACCATTTTTTGACGCAAATAAATGAATTTTTGCAAATCCTTCTGGAAAAAGATACCTAAGACACCAAATATTGATAAGAGTATTTTTTCTTATTTTTTTATTTAATATATATTTTTCTTATTGACTATAAAGTACATTTTCAAAACATCGGGTGTACGACCATCATAATTTGATGAAAATTTCATATTTTTTAATTTTAATTTTTTTTATCTTCAAAATAATTGTATGTAGATTGATGTCATATAATTTATTTTTCTAAAAACTTAAAAACAAAAAAGTTATTAAAGTTTTACTGAACCTCAGTAATTTTAGGTTTAGGTACCATTTTTTATTAATATATAATGCAAAAATAGTAAGAATAATCTTATCACTATGAAATTTATATTTTTGAAATTAGGACACTGAGAAATTTAATGGGTTTTCATTTCATCAAAGAATTCGATCAGGAAGGCCCTCAAAAAATTAGGGCAAGGCAAAAATATGATATTCTTTTGCCTTAGCCATTTTTTGGAGGTTCAAGCATGGGCTTGGTCCCACCAAGCCAAACCCAAAGCCAAACCTGAGGCATAGGGTTTTTTATCGCTCCAACTTTTATGAAATGGGCGCACATTTTGAAATTCAAAAAACGGGCACCCGTTTTGAAATTTATAGCATTTTAAGAAACGTGTGCCCGTTTTAGAAATGTGCACCCGTTTTTAAAAACGTGTGGTCATTTCTAAAAATCGTGCACCCTTTTTTGTGCAGGGGTCTAATCCTAAACGGGCACCTTTTTTTCAAAACGTGCACCCATTTTATTTCTATGGGTCTGGGCCCCGAAGCTAAACAGGTGCCCGTTTCTTAAAAAACGGGCGCCCGTTTCTAGCGGCAATTTTTTTTGCTCGCGGACTTCTACGTGATTGGGACCCAACTTCTTGCACCCACCCAAATGTCGATTGCAAGTGTCAAACCAATACTACAAGTTACACATGCAAAATGTGGTCAATATAGATACAAAGGACACAAAATAAGTTTCCCATAAAATGTTGAACATGTTGCACAAATTTTGCCACATACAATAGATCATCTTTTTATCATTATAGTTTGAAGAAGGGATCAATGTGGCACCAATTATAACTTTATGATCAATAGGGATCGTGTACATAAAACGCTTAAGTACAAAGTAGAGCATGAAAAAATTAACTTTTCTGTTAGAATTGATGAAAATGCTCTCAACAATCTATCAAGAAATTGTGACAAAAATATTTTCAACAAATTGAAGTCAATGCTCATGGAATTTGATTTTGATGCAAATGAAATCATATTTGTGGGTCCACTAATTGAGACAGATGAAGGTAATATAATTGAGCACACAACATTGATGTGATGGATTCAAAACCTCTTACTATTCACAAAGAGATGGAATTGATCCATGCATGAGTCAATAATCCCAATGTAAATCCAACAACATTGATTGATTGGGCAGGAATTGGTGCATCTCCTATCAATGAGTATGTCAAATTGGGATTACTTGATATGGCATTCCAAACATTGTTCCCTAAAGGAAGATGTGATTGGTTAGAACCCTGAATGAGGCAAGTGCATTTGCATGAATTTCTAAAACATCTATTGAGGTATAAGGATCATCATCAATATCCAAGATTCAAATATTTTATGATCAATATGACAATGAGACAACATGCACAAAATCAATCTGCAGTATTTGTGAAAAGAAGTTTTTCAGGAAATGCCAATCACCATTAATGAGATGCATTAACATATGGAAAATATGTTGTGCACTCTCATCTAGTTGATATACTAATACCTTTTAGAACCTAGTTAAGGGGTACAAGGGCTTATTGGGCTCAATGTGATGCAGAACTGATAGATATGCTTCATCAAATTGACACTCCTACAATATTCTTTACATTGAGTGTTGCAGACATGTATTAGCCTGATTTGCATGCATTAATGCAAGGATCACTGCTGCCTACTCCACATGAAGCTCAAAATTAGAGAAAACAAAATGTTATATATTATCCTCATACTATTTTGCACTACATGCACTTAAGACATTCACTATTCAAAAATGAAATTCTACAAAAAAGAATTGATGTTAGATATTACTAGACTAGATATGAGTTGCAACATAGGAGTCACCAAATGTGTGTGGGTTTATCTAGATGCATGGAGCACTAAATATGGACAGCATTGATTGGTCAAATGAAGAGAAAAAGAAAAATGTTGAGAGTTATTTTCATTCCATTGTCCATGCATAGAATCCTAGACAAGATCCACATTAGCAAAATATGCAAGCATGTACATAAATATTTTTACATATACATCAAATATATCATATGAACTACTTATAGCTAATCAAATAACTAATACATTCATTTGTGTTTACAATTGTTGGTATTCCAATTTTTTCACCATAATCCATGTTTAAAAAAAAATACAACACGGCTTGCAGAGATATACGTTGAACATGACTATGAAGAGATACTAAACTCTATAGAATGACACACAGTGTGTAGGGAGGGTGCATGCCTATGAAAAAAAGAGGAAGGATGGTTTGCATGTGACTATTTAATTAGTCAAAATATTTTTACAATGTTTTTTATTATAAATGATGCCAATTAATAAAATCTATGAGTTCATCTTCATTCTAAGTATAAAACCCTGTGGCAATTGAATTTAGGAGGATTTAAATTATACATGAAGACATAGAGATAGAAGACAAAAAAATTGAACCAGCAAGGAATGATGAAAAATTGAATTCACATAATCGCCACATATTGCAATTTTGGAGAGCAAAATAGATTGGCAATCTGCTTTTTCCAAGCATGTTGTAATCAAATATATTGCAAAATATGCAGAAAAAGTAGAAAAAAGCTCAGAAACATATAACTATATGTTGATCCGCCTTTCAAACATTGAAAACCCTAATGATTTAGCTGCACGAGCATATAGAAGGATTCTAACTAAGACAATTATAGAAAGAGACATTGAAGTTCAAGAAACATGTCACATGCTATTAGAACTTCCATTAGTAGAGAGCAGTAGAAAATTTGTTAATCTAAATGTTTCACGTGAGGTTTTCAAACCTGTAGTTGTACACACTGAAGATAACACTGAAGATTAAACAATATCTCTCAATGGATATAAAACAAGGCTTCCTTCTATGGAAGGTATCTCATTGATTGATGCAGTCACATCAATATGGATATATAATCCTAAACGAAGAAGAGACAACAAATGGGAGCCAAGGCAGAGTGCATCTACTGTCAGAGTTATCCCTAGGCTTGTATCTATTCCTCCATGTGACTCGGATGAATGGATTGACTTCTGTTTCTCAGAGTTATTATTGTGCAAACCATTTCGTGACATAGAAAGATATATTGGTCATGATAATGACTCCATAATAGTCATGTCAGAGTCACTCAACTATAATCATTGGCACGTGGAACAAACAATAACAATAGAAAATATTGAAAATACTAATGATTCTGAAATTGAAGACAAACCTATTCAAAGAAATACCACAATTTATGAATGGGAAATTTTATCTAGATTGCATCAAGGTCAAAATGTACATGTTTCTAAAATAGATAGGTTGGGCAAAAGAGACATTGATAGATATACAGATTGGTCTCATGAATATCAAAGTGAAGAGTACACAGTTCAAGCAATCAATTTCATAAGTAGTAGGAGAGATCATGGATGTCTCATACATGATGATATACCACAACACATCAACTACACAGCCCTCAGTGCTAAAAAAGAAAGACAATCGACATAATTATGGCACACTACTATACACATCAAGATGGAGAGCCTTTATTCATGATAATACAATCCATTCAAAATTGATAATCCTAGTACAAGATTTTTCTCAATTAGAAGGAACAAGACTTACAAGTTTTCAAGAAGATATAATACATATCAAATACATTTTGATTGATGAAATGAGATTCATTGATCAAAACATGTTAGAAAACATAGATTCTTGACTTCGACAAGCATTCCCACAAAATGCACACCTAAGTTTTGCAGGTAGACCTTTTATTATGACTAATGAAGATAATTATTTCATATTATATTTAACATAATTCATATCTACAACATTTATATAATATTACTCCAAAATTTTAAAGTACATTTTATCAATCGTATTTCAAGTGTATCTATGATTTTGGTTGGAGATTTGGGCCAATTGCCTCCAGTCAATGATAGATCGATATATGATAGTAACTCATGAGAAAATTTATTGTGGAATGAATTCAAAATTGTGGTTACATTAGATAAAATATTTAGACAAGATGGAGAAATAGCCAATAACAAAGGTTTTGTCAACTTTTAACAAATATAAGAGATGGAAACCCGAAAATTGATGAATGGAGGTTGCTTATGACGCGAACCCTAGGTAGAATAGATGTTGCAAGTAATGCTAAGTTTGAAAATACTATCCATGTATACTCCACAAATGAAAATGTTCATAATCATAATAAAAATATGTTATATTCATTGAAACGTCCTGTTGCACGTAGTCTTGCAACAAAAGTAGGAAGTGCACATCAACCAGAAGATTTTTCTAATCATGAACTTGGTCTAGAGAATTTAATCAATGAGAATCCAAGAGTGATGGGGTAAAAGCACAAACTTGTGTCACACTTTTATAAAGGAACTAGGCAACACAACTAAAAATGTTTAACTTTGACTGCATAAAAGTGACATTTCTAAATTAAATTTTGAAATAATGTAAACTGATCAAATGTAGAAGTATTAATGAAATTTAGGTCTGTTATTTTTATTTATTTTCTTTCAATAATTGATATATTTTTTATAAATTTAAAGATAGATTTTTCATTGCTAAAAAATGCTGAAAATCAAGGGTTCTAGTCGACGTCACCAAAAAAAATGAAAACAGACTTTATTTTTTTTGATTTTTTTTTCCAAATAGAGAACATATATATGTAGTGTTTAAAAAAAAATTAAAAAAAATTGATGTATATTTTTCTCGTTATAATATTTTGAAGTCCAACATAGCCAAATTTGACAGTTTTCATTCGATGTCACCTTTTGACTACTAAATTTATCATTAACCAAAAAAAACAAATACCCTTTTCAAGAATATTCTCTCATCTAGTGAAAAATATTTTTTTAATTTTTTCTAATATAATTTAATATATATTTTTTATATTTCTAATCAACCTCTTTTTTAACTTTAAAAAGCTACTTGCAATGTTTAATTAATAAAAAATATTAAAATTAATCAAAATACTAAAAAATTTATATGTCTAGATTCATGACTTTGAGCTCTACAAAGAGGTATTTTTCGATTTTTGTAAAAAAAAATTCTGCTTAAAGAAAAATTGAGTAGAAGTGAAAAAGTTTATGTTAGAGTTATCATGTATTAGCTAATAATTATTTATTTAATTATTAGTCTATTATCCTCTACGTTTAAGCTAAACTTAGGCATTTAATAATATGGTAGGTATTCAATAATTATTTTAATTATTAAATACACTTTGTCCCTTTAGTGTTTCTTAAGGGTTGCATATTCTCCTTTTATAAGGATTGTATTGTACTTTTTATTTTACTCCCTCTCTAAATGATAATATTTTTCTTCAAAGCAATTATTGCTTTTTTGCCTCCATTCTTCTCTTGTGATAGGTATTTTCCCTGTAGGTGTTTTTGGGATCTCTGAAGTTGTATTTCTCAACTTTTTCATGGTATCAGAGCCTACATCTGCTACTACTTGTTCCTGATTTTTCAAAACATTTTTTAGAGGCTAGGGTTTCAAGTTTTTCAAAGTTTTTTATTTGCATTTGGGGTGCTTCTTTATTTCTGGACATTTTGGGCTCAAAAGACCTCACCGTTGAGCTTAGAACATCCCCAAAGCCCCCATTTTCATATAAATTTTGTCCAATGTGGAAAACTTTGGCTCTGAGAGTTTTTATTTATTTTTAGCCCTTTTCTGGGCATAGATTTCGAAAGAAAAATTTAAATTGAGGCAGTTTTATAGTGTGCCCAGGCCGCTGCCCTCTCCATCAGCCGCCAATGATTTACAAACTGCCACGGCCAACTCCTAGCTCGACAATCACCATTGGCAGTTAACCTCATCGGTCTGTTAACCCGCCGCCCAGCCTGAGTGCCACCTCCGTCGACAACTCTGCCCAGTCACCGCTAGACCCCTCTTGCAATTTCTTTTGGACAGGGGGCTGTTTTTTTTTCCATAACTTAGGCAAACGAAGTTGGATTTTGGAAAACGAATAGGTGTCAAAAAGCTCTCTTTGAGCTCTTTTAAGATCTGGAGGTGAGATTTGCAGATTTTTCCATTTTGTACCTGTTGTTTTTCGTCAAAGTTAGAGATTTTTTCTGCACTCCGAGAGACATAACTTGGGCAAACAAACTCTTTTTTTGGCAAACAAATAGGCGTCAAAAAGGTCTTGGAGAGCCCTATTAAGATTTGGGGTTCATTTTTCCAGACATTTTACCAAGTACACAAGATATTGTCTGAAGCATTCTTTTTTCTCTTGCCTTTCTTTTTGGCTTTCAGATTGTACTAGTGTTTGGTTTATCATCTTGTGGGGGTGTTATTTTCTACTTTCTATCATTTACTTCAAAAAATCAAAACACCTAAAACTCAAAAACAAAAAAAACCCTTATGCATCCTTTGTCTAGTCTGAAAGATCACTTAATTAAAAAATACATGAGCAAGTATAGGTACAGATACAAGTACACATGGCAGATTCTTCAGTTGAGTTTCTTACATCACAAAACTCACATCTGAAAAGCTCATATGACAAGGCTTCTCAGATCAAGAGGGTTGTAGTCCTATTTGGATGAGGCTCAGCCTCAGTTGCAACGTCGTTTTGAGATTCTTCAGCATAGGAATAAGATGGATGAGGCTATGGGTGTCATCTTCTTACATGTTTCAAACAACTTGCTTTTTCACCTTGATGGTTTACTCACTCCTCGGGATATGTGGTCCAAATTTGATTCTCTTTTTGGTACCATCAATGAGTTCAAAGCATTACAGATTGAGGCGAAGCTCTCTTCTTTGTTACATGAGTCATTTCCTCACATTAAGGACTATCTGAACAATTTTAAAACCACCAGATCTATCCTCCACAGTTGTGGTAAAAATAATACAGACACAGAGTGTATCTACCTAATTCTCTCTAATGTTCGAAGTCCCTATCAGATATTTGCCTCTACCTTTTATTCTACTATGGATGCCTTAGGTGCACATTTCACCATCCCTACATTTGAAGTGTTATGTGATCTCTTGACTCATGAGTAGGCTCACATATCTTAGTTGGACACTCTCATAGGATCAAAGAACAAAGCATTGGTTGCACAGACATCTAAAGAGAACAAGAAGCAGAAACCGAAGCCTAAGAAGGATTCAGTTGGCACTAAGAGTTCCTCCATGCCAACACCTAAGTCTGATTATAAACCAAAGTCCTATCCTAAACAGGAGAAATCTTCTCAGTCTAGTGAATCTTCCTCCAAGACTAAGAATAAATCAAATGAACTTTGCAGTTTTTGTGGCTAGGAAGGACATCCATTTTTTTGGTGTTGGAAATGATTAGAGGCTTTGGAGGAAGCCATGCAGTAGCATCATATCTCTTCTCCTCATCCTCCTTCCTCTTCTACAGGTAAAGGACATGCTCTTTCTGCACGAGCTATTACTTCTACATCCACTTGGATTATTGATTCAGGGGCTTCTCACCACATGACACAATCGAACAATAACTTGTTACCTCACTTGCTCACAATGATACTTTACATATTGTAGTTGGTGACTCAGCACAACTTTCAATTTCAGGTTCAGGTATTGTTCCATTGACAAGTGGTTGTATTCTAGATGTTCTTTTGGTTCTTGATATTTCAACAAACCTCCTCTCTATTTATCAGATTTTTCAATCTAGCTTTGGTAAAATAGTTGAGTTCTCACCACATGATGTGGTTATTAGAGAGCTCCATGATCCTGATTTAGTTGTGGCTATTGGCAGTGTTGATCCTGATTCTCGGTTATACCGGTTTGATGGCTTTGAGAGTCCAGATGGTTCTGATGTTTCTCTTGTAGTACATGCACATTCAATGAGAAAACTTTGACATGAGAATTTTGGCCATGTCAATTACATATACTTACAACATATGAGCACATAGACACTTGTGATTGGGCTCCCTTAGATATCCTGTACTGATGGTGTATGTTGAGGTTTTACACTTGGAAAGCATCATCAGGATCTTTTTCCTACAAGTAGAGCCACACATGTTAAGGCAACCTTGGGTTTGGTACATAGTGATCTTATATCCTTTCCAACTCCATCTTTTTCAAGGTCCAATTATGTGCTCATATTGATTGATGACTTCTCCAAACGTACATGGGTGTACTTTCTTAAGTACAAGTCTGATGTCTTTGATTCATTTCAAGTCTTTAAGATATTTATAGAGAAGCAATTTGGTCTTTCTATCTATAGGATACACATAGATAATGGGAGAGAATATGTGAATCATGCTTTTACATATTTCTGCATAGAGTATGGTTTACAGCATCAGTTATCAGTTCCTCACACTCCTCAACAGAATGGTGTTGCTGAGAGAAAGAATAAAACACTAAGGGAGATGGCCAATTGTATGCTTCACTCACATTAAATGTAGGCTACTTTTTGGGCTGAGGCAGTTAATTGTGCCACTTATATTCAAAATTGGATGCCTCATAAGGCATTATGCTAGATGACTCTTGAGGAGGCTTGGTCCCATGTCAAGCTCGATGTTTCATCATTCTAAGTTTTTGGTAGTGAGGATTGGGCATTTATTCCAGATGCTCAAAGGAAAGCCATGGAGAGGAAGAGCCGACCACTCATATTTGTTGGCTACTATGAGGATATTAAGGCATATAGGTTGTTTGATCCTAATTCCCGAGAGGTCCTATTTAGGCGGGATGTCTAGTTTGATGAGCGCCCTCCTTAGATGGATTCTCCATCACCAGCTTCTCCCTCACTGCCTCCTCCCCCATCTTCATCTTTTCAGGATTCCTTATTCCTTGAGGATGATGCAGATGATGGTCTTCCATCTCCACCACCACCACCACTCGCAGCTCAGTCTTTGCCCAAGTGGGCCCGGTTTAAAGTTGATGTCATTGGTTCTATGGCAGGTGATCCTTCATACTCTCATCGTACTCGTGCATAGACATCTGGTTCTATTCTTTTGAGTCATTCCATTTCGGATGATCCTCAAAAAATTTCAGAGGCAATAAGTCACCCAGAGTGGGATAGGGCCATGGATGAGGGTATTCTTCTTTGATGAAGAATCATACTTGGGATCTTTGTACTCTTTTGAAAGGAAGAAAGTTGGTTCACTGCAAATGGTTGTACCATACCAAGTATGCTATAGATGGTTCTATTAACAAGTATAAGGCTCGTCTTGTTGCGAAGGGTTTTCTTAGGTGGAGGGTATTGATTACATCGATACCTTTGCTCCTATTGCCAAGATGAATTCTATTCGCTTTGTACTTTCACTTGCAGCTTCACACCTGAATGGACAATTTTTCAAATGGATGTGAAGAGTGACTTCTTGCATGGAGACCTTCATGAGGAGATCTACATGGAGCAGCCTCAGGGATTTTTGTAGGATTCCTCTTTGGTTTGTAGACTTTGGAGTTCATTATATGGTCGCAAACAGGCCCCTCTAGCCTGATATGAGAAGATGGACTCCTTCTTGCTCTCCACACTCTTCACATGTTGTCATTCTGATCCCACAATTTATATTCAACGTCAAGGGGAATATATAGTTATCCTTGTGCTATATGTTGATGATCTCATAATTACAAGTAGCTCGACCTCCTTGATTCAGGATATTTAGAGAGCTTTGATGGAGCAGTTTGAGATGATAGATCTTGGACTTCTACACTATTTTTTGGGCCTACAGGTTATTCAGTCTTCCGATGGGATTTCCATACTTCAACAGAAGTATGATCTTGATATGCTTCACAGATTTGACATGCTTTCTTGCAAGCCTGTACCCACACCTTTTCAGTTCGGTTTTGTTTTGTCTGCCACTTGTTCTACACCTTCCGTGGATCCTGCCTTATACAGGCAGTTGGTTGATAGTTTGTTGTACCTAAAACATACATGCCCAGATCTTTCCTTTGTGGTCGGTCTTGTCTCGAGGTTCTCCCATGATCCCCATGAGAGCCATTGGCAAGCTACCAAATGTATTTTGATGTACATTCGGGGCACTTCATAGTTTGGCATTCACTATACTTCAGTATTCTCTCAGATTGGGCTGGTGATGCTCATAATTGGAAGTCTACTTCTAGCTTTGTTTTTTGCCTTGGTTCTAGTCCTATCACATGGTCTTGCAAGAAGCAATCTATTATTGTATTATCATCTACAAAGGTTGAGTACCAAGCAACGGTGTTAGCTAGTCAAAAGGTTTTATGGCTTCAATAGTTGATGACTAAGTTTGGGTTCCCTCCTAATAGTCCCACTATTCTTTGGTGTGACAATCAGAGTGCCATTCACATTTCCCGCAACCCAGTGGAACACCAGAGGACTAAACACATTGAGCTTCACATGCACTTCATCAAACAGTTGATTCAGGATGACTTTATCATCTTGGAGTACATTCCTACAGAGGAGCAAGTTGCTGACATCTTCACTAAACCTTTCACATCTTTGCACTACTTTTAGTTGCACTCTATGCTTGGGGTGAAGGAAGTTGTCCTTGGGGGGTCTCATTAAGGCCTTCCTTCATATTTTTTTTAGCATGCTTTTTACATCTTTTTTTGGAGTAGATTTTTTTCCCACGTGGTTTTCTCTATTTCTCTGGTTCATAGAGATTTGGTTGTGATTGGGTACCTCATCATGCTTTGTTGTCGGGACCCAACTTTGCCTTCATCATGTAGTTGCATTTTTTTTCATGCATTTAGTTTTTTAGCTACTCCCTAAGTTCATCTTAAGGGGAGGTGTTAGAGTTATCATGTATTAGTTAATATTTATTTATTTAATTATTAGTCTATTATCCTCTATGCTTAAGCTAAACTTACGCATTTAATAATAATTATTCTAATTATTAAATACACTTTATCCGTTTAGGGTTTCTTTAGGGTTGCACAAATTTAGGGTTGCATATTCTCATTTTATAAGGATTGTATTGTAATTTTTATTTTATTCCTTCTCTGAATGATAATCTTTTTCTTCAAAGCCATTATTTCTTTTTTGCCTCCATTCTTCTCTTGTGATAGGTATTTTGCTTGCAGGTGTTCTTGGGATCTCTGAAGTTGTGTTTCTCAACTTCTTTAGTTTCAGAAATATAGAGTTTTTCACCTTTTTGTGCCACATCACATGACACATAGGCTAGTCCGGCCGGACTAACCTTAGTTTTAACAATAAAAAAAAATTGAATTTTTTTTATGGAACCATTTGAACTAATGGAGTCCAGTCAAACTGAGTCCGACCGAACTCAATCCGGTCAAACTTCTCATGCCATTTCGGTGCCATGTGGCACCACGCGACACGGGGGTAGTCTAGCCGGACAACCCTCGGTTGGCCCAAAGTGTGAGACAACTCCATGCTTTTGCCCGATGTTGAATTCAAATCTTTGGATACAAGCAAGACTTGTAAATTGAGCTCTAGGATATATTTGAAAGATTATCTATAAACTAGGAAGTTCTCCACCTGAACCACCAACATATGTCATGGTTGAATTTGAAAATCATCATCCAAATACAATTCCAATAACAAAAATACAAAGGGGCAGAACAATTCAATTACCATAAAGATTGTCATGGGAATTAACAATACATAGATCTCAAGGGTTGACTCTATCAAAAGTCACAATTGATATAGGACCATGAGAAATAATAGAATTAACATTTGCGGTAATGTCTCATGTAAAGTCTTTGGAAGGTCTTAGAATAATGTCGACATTCTCATTTGATCGTTATAAAAAAATGAAAAAAGGTAGACAACTTGCAAAGCAAAAGGCTAAAGAAAATAGATTAAAATATTTAAAAGATAATTGATATAATATATCTTTCTTCAAATAATATGAAATAAATTATCATTAATAAACGTGTGATTTTCCACTATGATAATAATTTCTAACATTCTTGTATCGTTTCTTTATTTGTATTTAAAAAAAAGCTATTTACACATTCTAACTATGAGTAATATAGTAATATAAGTATAAAATAATATAATAATAATAATAATTACTCTTAATAGATTTTTTTCTATTGTGAAGAGTTTAATAGAAATATAAAAATATAAAAAATACAAAAATATATTAATATCTCAATAATAATTGATATTGATTTAATATATACAATATAATTAATATCTTAATAATCATGTAATATTAAAGTATCATTTTTTTAGTTATGCTAAAGAGAAATGCTAAATATATGTTGTTCTATTCTATTTCCTATTTAACTACATATATGTACTTCAAATGAAGAAAATTTCTATAAACTTATCTAATTAACTCACCTTAACATATATTGTCTTTAAGTTTAAAATATTTATCTTCTACTATTCAATATTGATTTAAAAGCTAAAAATGATTTTGAAATATTTAGCATTTTCTAAATATACATAATGTAACCTTGCATCATTTTATTGGTTATGATAAGAGAAATGCTAGATATATGTTTATCTACTTTATTTCCTATTTAACAACATACATTTAATTCAAATGAAGAAAATTTCTATAAATTTATCTAATTAACTCACCTTAACATATATTGCCTTTAAGTTTAAAATATTTATCTTCTACTATTCAATATTGATTTAAAAGCTAAAAATAATTTCCTTGCAAGTGAGCAAGATGACATGTAATGCACGTGCATGGGTGTCCAATTGGTTGAAATAGTACCACTACCGTCTTCCATTCAATGCCATCCTTTGTATAGAGTAATTAAGTGTCTGCTATCGGTTGAGAGACAAAATGATCCATAGAATTGACAAAAGGGTTAGTGCGGGATCATGGGGGGCCAAAAAGTGGCGATGTGAAAAAATAGCCTTCTCCACTCGCCTAAAAATGCGAAAATTCGTGTTGACTTTTTTCTTGGCCTGGGTGTTAGTACACCTTGGCATGGTAAACACCTAAGCAAATCGGATATTGGATAAAATCGGATATCCGCTTTTTATAGGTAATTTTAAATTAAAAAATAAATTATATAATATATAATGTAATATAATAATATATTATATATTACATATTATATAATATATAATATATTATTATATTATATAATACATAATATATAATATATAATATAATATTATATAATATATATAATATAATAATATATTATAGAGTTATATAATAAAATATTATATTATATATTATATATATATATTATATAATATATAATATATTATTAAATTACATTATATATTATATAATATATAATATAATATAAAATTATATATTATATAATATATATTATATTAAATATTATATAATATATAATGTAATATAATAATATATTATTATATTATATAATCTAATATTATTTTAAAATAATTTAAGTATAAAAATCAGACATCAAATAAAACAATTTTATTGGATATCCTATTTTCTGAGACAATATAATTGGACTATGACAGCCCGTGAGTTATTTTTAACCCACGGGCTGCGCGATTTTTTGGAATCCACTATCTAGTTGTTCAACCCAAATTTGCTAAAAAATACATTAAAAGGTAGGATTTTTATTGTTTTCAATCATTTTCATTCTATTTTTTTATTTTTTTGAATGCTTATTTGTTTTTTCATTGAAAATATGGTTTTTTTCATGAAAACTAGGTTTTTTAAATCAAATACAAAATTGTTCAAATTTGTTAACTAAATTAAATTATTTACATTCAATTAGGTTAAAAATGGGGGTAATAGTGAAAACATTGATCAACCACAACCACAACAACCAAACCCTCCTTTGCCAAACCCCCCCTCAATTCAGGATTTAATTGCACAAAATTTGAACCAATTGAGGGGGATTGCAGATGTCTATCATATGATCCCTCACCTAAACCCAATTTTTGATCCCCTCACGTTGATCATAAAGAGTATGGAAACCATCAACGAGGAGCACAATGCTGCTCTTTTGTGGCAAGATTCTATGAGGGAACAATATGCGGATGGCTTGTCCTATAAGGAGATCAAGGATCTCGAGATATCCAAAGCCACTATTGCCGCATTGTTTGTGAATCCCCACACTGGTCAACCCGTAGACCACAAAAAACAAAACTTTCTATTAAATGGTGCACAAATGATGGTATTGTGAAAAAATTTTGGGATCGTTGGTGGATGGTTTTTGACAAACCACCCAAAAAAAATCTTGATTTCCCCTTCTACTTCATAAAAAAATTGTATGCTGAGTTTGTTTTAGGAAAACATGTGAACTACTTTGACATCCAACCTTTCCAGGGTGTGGGTTTAGCTATGCCCCAAAATAGACCTGGGGCAGTCAGAGTAGTCCAGGGCCCATATGTCCCACCTCCTCCTGTTGATCCCCAACCTCCAGTGCAGCATCCAGATATCATTTGTGAGGTGGCATCACAAACCATATTGGCTATTCACTCTTTGAGTATCCTTTTGGTTTCTTAGGATGGATCAGTAGCTCAGCCTACTTTTGATGGTAGCGGTGCATCCGATGGTGCTAGCACGTCCTCCTTGGCTCCACACATTTGTGTGCCCCATAGTTGTGTCATGTGTGGGCACGTATGCTTGGGTCCAATTGGACAACCTGTTGATCCTCCTGCGGATAGTGCAGATTATGAGGTGCATGAGATGCATGATGCACCAGATGTTATGACACAAACTGGAGGATACCCTGGGGAGTCCTCACATGCTAGAGGCAAGGAGGCACCTTCATCATACATTGATGATGTAGTGGTAAGATTTATATTTTCAGAGTTCATTCTATATTTTAAATGAATATTTATAATCTAGATAATATTAAGTACTAATTTTTATTTACATGGTCTATTTAACAGTTGATGACCGAGGAGGAATTGACACAGATCCAGGAGGGCACCTTGTCAGTCATTTCATTTGGCCTTGATAGCTTGATGATACAAATATTATTGCACCTAGTTGTTTGTATTTTATTGTACATACATGCTCATCATTTATATTGGTATTAATTAGATTATGTAGTAACTTGCATGTATATCTTATTTTACTCTTGTAGGGCACAAGCAACATGATTGCGGGGCTGTGTGATTTAGGATCTGGTAGTGCAGTTGGAGACAAGGGAAAGGCAATTGAATGCAAATATGATTGAATGAATAGTTTAAATAAATTATAGTGATTATACACATCTAGACATAGATTGATAGTTTCATATACTTGTGTATATGTACAGAGAATTCTTGGCTTCACATCCTTGTTGACTACACCCAGTATACCTGAAGATCAAGGAGAAGAAGAGATGCCTCTAGTACATGTGTGTTTATTTTATTTTGTGGTTAGTAGATATAATTTGTTATTATCAGTGACAATTATATGCTAACTTGTATCAATGTCATGTTTGTGAACATATGTAGGTTGTGTATGAAAATATTGAAAACATACCTCCTCTATCGAAGACATACATCAAGAGTCCTGCAAAGTCAAAGAGAAAACATGGAGATGAGGTAAACAAGAATAGTTCAATTATGGTTCATTTTTATGTTAACTTTTCAAATGTGAGTTATATAATATAACTAAGCTTAATTGTGGTTTATTTTTTCTTGTGCAGGATCCTTTAGAGTCGAGCAGTGCGGTGAAGAGGATCGATTTTGATGATCCATCAATAGCTTAGGATGTTACAGATAGTTTTGGGATGCTTACATGTCTAGTTGGCATGTATATTTTATATATGGACATACATTCACGTATATAGACATACATTTTGTTTGAGTTGGCATTCATGCCATATTTGTGTATGGACATACACTTGTAATCATTTGACATTTTCATATATACAGAAGTTGATATTTGATCATATAAATTGTTGCTCATATGTTCATGGTGTGATCATGGAAATATTTAATATTCATTCCAATAATTAACAATGGTTAATAATAGTTACTTAATGAACAATACAATTCATTTCATTTCATCGTAAGTGTTGTTTGTATAATGAACAATACAATTCATTTAATGAACAATACAATTCAATTCATTTAATGAAAAATACAATTCATGAACAATACAATACAATTAATTATTACCCTATTCATGCTCTTATTCCCCCCCCCCCCCACTTGGTCAAATGCTTGGGGTCATACCCTACCGACGTCGTCCCTTGAGCACCCTAAGTGCTAAAAATTGTCAAACTTTGATGGTCCCTAACTCAGAATCCATGGCACCTATGAATGATCCATTTGAACCTATGGGGCCATGAGAGGGGTCCCTACAAAAGCCTATCTCGTTTTTTCAAGTTTCCCTACGGTTTTATTAGGGTAGCATTTTTTCGGTTGGCAAAAAAATTGTCACTCTCATTCAATCGAATGTTGTCGCATGGCCAATTTCTTGTTTTTCTTGTTGTGATAATCAACCATCGGCTCAGACATGTCCAGGTAGGCATTATTACCCTATGCATACTCCTATTCCCCCCCCCCCCTCACTCGATCAAATGCTCGGGGTCATACCCTACCGGCGTCGTCCCTTGAGCACCCTAAGTGCTAAAAATTGTCAAACTTTGACGGGCCCTAACTCGGAATCCGTGGTACCTGTGGATGATCCGTTTGAACCTACGGATCCAAGAGAGGGGTCCCTACAAAAACCCATCTCTTTTTTTCAAGTTACCCTATGGTTTTATTAGGGCGACATTTTTTCGATTGGCGAAAAAAATCGTCAATCTCATTCAATCGAATGTTGTCGTGTGGCCAATTTCTCATTCTACTCATTGTGATAACAAACTGTGGGCTTTGACATGTCTAGTTAGGCATTATTACCCTATGCATGCTCCTATTTTCCCCCCCACACTCGGTCGAACGCTCGGGGTCATACCCTACCGAGGTCGTCCCTTGAGCACCCTAAGTGCTAAAAATTGTCAAACTTTGACGGGCCCTAACTCGGAATCCGTGGTACCTGTGAATGATATGTTTGAACCTACGGGGCCATGAGAGGGGTCCCTAAAAAATCCTATTTCATTTTTTTCAATTTTACCTATGGTTTTATTAGGGCAGCACTTTTTTGGTTGACGAAAAAATCATCAGTCTCATTCAATCAAATGTTGTCGCGTGGCCAATTTTTCATTCTGCTTGTCGTGATAATGAACCATCAGCTCAAAAATGTCCATTTAGGAATTATTACCCTATGCATGCTCCTATTTTTACCCCCCACTCGGTTGAGCGCTCAAGGTCATACCCTACCGATGTCGTCCCTTGAGCACCCTAAGTGCTAAAAATTGTCAAACTTTGACGAGCCCTAACTTGGAATTTGTGGCACCTGTGAATGATCCATTTGAACCTACAGGGCCATGAGAGGGGTTCCTACAAAATCCTATCTCGGTTTTTCAATTTTCCTTGTGGTTTTATTAGGGAAACATTTTTTTGATTGGCAAAAAAAATCATCAATCTCATTCAATCGAATGTTATCGTGTGGCCAGTTTCTCGTTCTACTCGTCGTGATAATGAACCGTCAGCTCTAACATGTCCAGTTAGGTATTATTACCCTATTCATTCTCCTATTTTTTCCCCCCACTCAATCAAATGCTCGGGGTCATACCCTACCGACGTCATCCCTTTAGCACCCTAAGTGCTAAAAATTGTCAAACTTTGACATGTCCTAACTCAGAATCCATGTCATCTGCAAACAATCTGTTTGAACCTACGGGGCCATGAGAGGGGTACCTACAAAATCCTATCTTGGTTTTTCAATTTTCCCTACAGTTTTATTAGGAAACATTTTTTAAGTGGCAAAAAAATAGTCAGTCTCATTCAATCGAATGTTGTCACGTGGCCAATTTCTCGTTCTTCTCATCGTGATAATGAATTGTTAGCTCAGACATGTCTAGATAGGAATTATTACCCTATTCATTCTCCTATTTTTCCCCCCCACTCGATCGAATGCTCGGGGTCATACCCTACCGGCGTCGTCCCTTGAGCACCCTAAGTGCTAAAAATTGTCAAACTTTGATGGGCCCTAACTAAGAATCCATGGCACCTGCAAATGATCTGTTTGGACCTACGAGGCCATGAGAGGGGTCCCTACAAAATCCTATCTCGGTTTTTTAGTTTCCCTACGGTTTTATTAGGGCAGCATTTTTTTGGTTGGCAAAAAAAAAGTCAGTCTCATTCAATCGAATGTTGTCGCGTGGCCAATTTCTCATTCTGCTCGCTGTGATAATGAACCATCAGCTCTGACATGTCTTGATAGGAATTATTACCCTATGCATTCTCCTATTCCCTCCCCCCACTTGATCGAATGCTCGGGGTCATACCCTACCGGCGTCGTCCCTTGAGCACCCTAAATGCTAAAAATTGTCAAACTTCAACGGGCCCTAACTCGGAATCCATGGCACCTGCAAACAATCCATTTGAACCTATGAGGCCATAAGAGGGGTCCCTACAAAATTCTATCTCAGTTTTTCAATTTTCCCTATGGTTTTATTAGGGCAACATTTATTGCAAAGTTGGGAAAAAAATCGTCAGTCTCATTCAATGAAAAATATAGATAAACAAGCATTACATTGTAGACACATAATGATCATCAATATTTCCATGTATTGTATACACATAATTACCATTACACTTGCATGTGACATCCATGAAGGGATATGCAAACATGTTTTTTTTTCATTATCAATACAACTACACCAATGTACTCATGTACAGATACATTGTATATCATCAAAAAAACTAAACCAATTTTCTCATGGACATTGTATATCATCATAAAAAAGTTACATCAATTCACATCCATATACAAATACAACATCCCACTTCATCTGCATCAGACATCCTCATGTCCTAAGAGAAAAGCTTACGTACAACAATGCATTCATATAAATGAAGACCAAAATATGCAACCTTTTTATGCGGAATGAATGTGCTACAAGAAACAAATTATAACACTTAATACAAATTATTTTGTCAAATTGTAAATAGATCATTTGAAACATTTTTAAGACGTACAAGATTGTATAATTATGAAACTTACCAATTTTTTTGTAAAGTATACAAGCATGACTTTTAAGAAAGATGCATGTTGATTAAAGCCCTTCTCGCTGCATTTCTCTACATGGTTGAAGACGATGGTAGATATGGCCATTTCTAAATAGTAATACATTCACTTAACTTAGTGTTTATGCATAAAATTTAATCTCATTAATGCACAAAGGAATATGTACCATTACCAAGAGTAAACTAGTCAACGATGAATGATCTAGCATGAACCTGTATTTTTAAGAATTGTTAGTCTACACATAAAATGCATGGATGAACATAAAGGCTTTATGATTATCACTTCAACTGAAATACATGATAATAAATGAAAAGGTGGGATTATATACCATAAAAATACGTCCCTTCGAATTATATCAAGAGAACCCACTATGTTGATGCAAAAATCATAATGTGATACTGTTGTATATCATCAAAAAAGACCTGCATGAGCATTAAGGTTTTGCGATAATTATATCATCAAAAATTGTCAAACAATGTTTTCTAATAACAAAAATCGTAAAGCTCATCAAATGCATGATAATAAGTCATGTTGCAAAAATACATCCCTTCCAATTATATCGAGTGTACCCGCTATGTACATGCAAAAACCGTGTTGCCAAAAAAAATGTTCATCAATAGACCTGCATTTTGAACACATCTTTAATATGCACGTAAAAAAATTGAACATTAAGGTTTAATGATCATTGTTTGAAATGAAATGCATGATAAAAAAAATAAGGCACCATTAGAGACCTACTACTCAAGTATGCCTGAAGGGTCATCTCTTTGCTTAAGACTATCGAGTATTGCTTCATGATCAACAATAGTCACTATCCATAGGTCTTTGGCCTTTGGTTTTTCTTGCTGCTTCAACAACTTGACATTTGTAGCTATAATAAGGTGTGAATACATTAGAATGGTTTTGTGTCTCTCATAGTCTTCAAATGCAGGTATTCCATTGTTTCTAATCATGTATGTTCGAAACCAAGTTCCCACACACAACAACTAAACCTATAGGATATGTGAACCCATCATCATTTGTCACTAGTTGTGTTAGCTTCTGTTTTCCTTGTACACATCATACCAACCAATATTCTGATCTCTCTTCATTCCCTTGAGGTGCAACAACTGCAAAAACATGTCCTGGTTGTACAAGATCTGATAGATGGTCATACTCAAGTGAACTTTCCATGTCATCATTTGACAAGGATATTGTTTGAGATAAAGGAGTTAGATATTGGGGAACCCATATATCAACCCACTCACTTGACTTGCACTAATCCCAATAACACTGAACACACCTTTGACAAAAACAATCCAATGCTCATGTCCAAATGGTCCATGTACATGCATTAGAGCTGAGAAATGAATGCATCTTTGAAGAATCTTTAATTGTTTGACAATCCAATCTATATCCCACTGTGCTCTCCTCAACCAACCAAAATAATCTGGTCATTGTTGAATCAAGAGTACCTCCATGTGTGAAGAAGTCACTGGTGAGGAGGGACCTCGAAGAGATCAGTCCAAACCGGTCAGCAAGAGTTAACACAATGCAAACACATAGATATGATGGAGGCAAATGCAGATTAAATTGTTTTATTGCATGAAAATTCAATTACATCCAATCAGTGGCAACCGGGTTACAACATACCAGCACACAGGCCTGGTAGAATAGGTCTCACAGGGACCTTGAGTCGAAAGATCTATCTTCTAAGCACTATCTATCTGATACTCCTTTATCTCCTTGTTGATCTACTACATTTCAAAGCATGATTACAAATGCATATATATATATATAAATATATATATATATAAATATAAATATATATATATATATACTGATCATATATATATATATATATATATATATATATATATATATATATATATATATAGATATATATATATATATATATATATATATATATATATATATATATATATATATATATATACTGATCCAAAGGATTAGGTCAGCCCAAAAGGATCAAAAAAACCCTAATGTGCAGAAAATGAATGAAGTCAGCCTCTGGAAAATCCCAAAGGATGAAACGTAGAAGGTCAGCCACATGTCAAGAAACATCAAGATCAACGTCCAAGGTTCTGTAAGCATCAGAATGGGTTCTGGTAGATCACCAGAATAGGTATCAGGCAACCGGTAACAATGGAACAATCTGGTAACAAGAAACTGTCAAGGAAACCGATATCGATATCTTGTCAGAAAGTGATCCAAATGAGATGCAAAGAGAAAGTAGGGAGATCAGGTCTTCAAAAAGAAACCAATTTGATAGGAAACCAGTGTGCCAAAAGTAGGACACGCAGAAAGGAAAATTGAAACTGCAAACATAAAAGAAAATGTTTTTAGTTGATGCAAGATTGATATGAACCGGGGATGCTCCTGCATCAATGTGACAATTTTGAACTACACCAATCAACAATAGAACGTACATCAGAGAAATTTACACCTGAAATCCTCAATTGCTCCTTAACTAGAGCTCTCTTCAAACATGCACTTGCTCCATCATGCTCCCCCTTCCCATGCCCTGCCTAAAAAAAACACCAAATATGAGGTATACGCCTCTCTACATGAATTCTACTCAACCATTAAAACATACAGGCATTCTTGAATAGACTCATGCAGTTATCTGACCATATGATATGTCGATCAATTGCAATATCTTTCTCATGCAATAACTCAAAAAAATTCTCGAAGGAATGTTGCACATACTCGAAGGAGTGTGATCTATCATCACTCATATAAAAATGATACTCCTCGATTATCTTCTTGTCCTCTTATGTACTATCAGGAGCATGTCTATATGTAATGTGAATAAAAATAGCAATCTGGATTGAATTGTAGTACTGAGACTGTACCTCATTTTGTGGTTGCAATGTATAGTTCTCTGCAAAATCAACCATCGATACAATAGTCCCAATCGGGAAAGAGTTCTTACACATCTTGAACTATTGATCCAACCACTGAGACCTATGGGTGTGCCTTGCATACTTGTAAAAAATATTTCCCTTTAAATCCAAAATAAAATCAGCAACACTCACTTCTCTTGAGACTAATTCGCATCTAGAATCTTCACCTCCACTCTTCAAAGTATATTTCACTGTCTCATATCTTTTTTTCTCAACATAATTCTTTCCAAACTCGTGTTCGTTGCCCTCATGAAAACATGAAACAAACTTTGACAACCCACCACATTGTGAGCACTTCTCATTCAAACAATCATTTCTATAGAAATAGCAACCATCATCTCTAGGGCATAAAAATAGATCTTGCAAGTCTCTTGATGATCTCGGAAATAGCATTGTGCCACACTCCTACAACATCTCCTTAGTATGCATCGTAGAACGAATATGGCATAAAAGTTCATGGTACATTGAAAACTCCACATGGTACTTGCAACAACAAGTATTATGAATCTAAAGAGGAACATAATAAAATGGCTTCAAAGATTCAAAGGCCCTTTGTGATATTTGCAAAGTTGGATGTACTTAACAAAAAAAATTGTACAACATTGTTTGGCTTGATTCCAAGAAATGTTTGGGATGCGGTGTGCAGTCTCGGTTGCCAATTCTTAATTTCAAAACGTTCTTTACATTGGGTGATACTCTAGAATTAGAGTGCCAAAATTGTTGAATCTCCTCCTTCACATTGTCAATCAACTTTGTATCAACACGTGGAAGCCTCCCACCAAAAGCCCATGTATCATGTTGAAGTGGATAGTCAAGTCTTTGTCTTCGTGCAAGTGCTATATCCAAAGTTTTATGCTTTATGTTCAAATCAACACAAGTTTTTCTCATTTGACGAGCCTTCCTCAATTGATGGCTTACTAAGGAAGTTGTAAGCACTCTTCGAGCGGCTCTCTTATCTCTTTCTTTGGTATTCTTTCCAATAGGGTTGAGAGCATCAAATAGACTTTTGGCAATAATAGAATTTCTCTCCATATTCTTGTTTATACGAATCTTCAATTTGTTTAGCAATGGTCTCATCTTTATCATCTTTAGAAATTGAACAAAGAGTTTGCATGGCTTGGTCAATGTCTTATTGCTAAAATTTTGGTCGAAAAGTTGTGTAGCCCACAACCAAATGGTTCTTGTTGATCGCTTGCCTTCAAGATTCGCAATAATGTTCTCATCAATTTCAAGTAACCATTTTGGGGTTCTTTAAGGTCTTGGATTTAGAATGTGTCTTTCATCCATGAGAGAGTCTTGATTTCTAAAGTAATTAGGTGTTACATATTATTCACTTGGTTGAGCAATTCCACCTTCAATGTCAAAGTTTTCCACATTTTCACCTCCAATGTCAAAATTTTCCACATGTTCATGTCTTATGTCAAAATTTTCTACATTTTCACCTCCAAGGTCAAAAAATTTCATATTTACACCAAAATTATGGACACTTCATTGTCAACTCCCAGATTTTCACTTTCCATTCTCATGTCATGTTGAGCATTTTCATTATCACTTTCAACATTTTCAACATATTCAAAATTTTCACTTTCAAAATATACATTTTCATTTTCAATAACTTGTTCAAAATTTTCAAATTCAATTTCCTCGTCACTTGAAGTAAAATTAGAAATATTTAACATACCTTGTCTTCTCCTCCTATGACCTTCTCTATCTCTTTCTCTGTACACTTCAATTTGGTCATTTGAAAGTTTTATTTTGCGTTTAGACTTCCGACGACTACTACTCCCCATTTACCTCCACAAAGATGCTCCTAAATGATTGACAATGTAGGATTTGACTTTAAGAATCTCTCAAAAGCACAAATTTGTCTCAACCTGTCTGAAAACCCATGATCGTCGACAGAAAATAGAATGTGAAGACTGTGGGTCGTTGGAATCCACAAAATGGTTCACAAAGCTCTTTTTTATTTACAAAAATTGGATATCTAATTATATCAGATATCCAATTTTAATGTATAAATTTGTGGTTCCAAAAACATTTCCCGTTGTCGCCTTTTTTTTACTGTTGCCACATTAATGCCAGTGACATAAATCAGATATCCGATAAAATCCGATATTTGATTTCATTACTCATATTTTAGAGAGAGAGATTATGGGAGAGAGAGAGAGAGAGAGAGAGAGAGAGAGAGAGAGAGAGAGAGAGAGAGAGAGAGAGAGAGAGAGAGAGAGAGAGAGAGAGAGATGGGGGGGGAGAGAGAGAGAGAGATTTGGGGAGATGGGGAGAGAGAGATTAGGGGAGAGAGGGGGGAGGGGGAGAGGGAGAGAGAGAGAGGGGGGATAGAGAAAGATTAGGGGAAAGAGGGGGGAGGGGAGAGATAGAGAGAGTGACCCAAGGGTCATATGGTGTCATAAGGGGTCATATGTTGTCCGTAGGGGTCATATGGTGTCCCATGACCCCTTAGGACACAATATGACCCATAAAGACACAATTTGGTGTCTTAAGGGGTCATATGATGTCCTAAGGGGTCATAGGACACAATATGACCCCTTAGGACACCATACAACCCAATACAACCAAATATGGTGTCATAAGGGGTGGTATGTTGTCCTTAGGGGTCATATGGTGTCCCATGACCAATTTGGATACCATATGACCCCTAACAACACAATTTGGTGTCTTAAGGGATCATATAGTATCCTAAAGGGTCGTAGGACACAATATAACCCCTTAGGATACCATATGAACCATAACGACCCAATATGGTGTTATAAGGGGTAATATGGTGTCCTAAGGGGTTGTAGGACACAATTTGACCCCTTAGGACACCATAGCAACCCAATATGGTGTCATAAGGCGTCGTATGTTGTCCTTAGGGGTCATATAGTGTCTCATGACCCCTTAGGACACAATATGACCCCTTAGGACATAATATGACCCATAACGAAACAATTTGGTGTCTTAAGGGGTCATATAGTGTCCTAAGGGGTCGTAGGACACAATATGACCCCTATGGACACCATATGACTTATAATGACCCAATATGGTGTCGTAAGGGGTCATACATTATCCTTACGGTTCATATGGTGTCCCATGACCCCTTAGGACACAATATGACCCATGACGACACAATTTGGTGTCTTAAGGGGTCAAATAGTGTCCTAAGGGGTCGTAGGACACAATATGACCCCTTAGGAAACCATAGGACCCATAACGATGCAATATGGTGTCATAAGGGGTCATATGGTGTCCTAAGGGGTCGTAGGACACAATATGACCCCTTAGGACACCATAGGACCCATAATGACCCAATATGGTGTCATAAGGGGTTTTATGTTGTCCTTAGGGGTCATATGGTGTTCCATGATCCCTTAGGACACAATATGACCCATAACGACACAATTTAGTGTCTTAAGGGGTCATATGGTGTCTTAAGGGGTCATAGGCCACAATATGATCCCTATGGACACCATATGACTCATAAAAACCCAATATGGTATCATAAGGGGTCGTATGTTATCCTTAGGGGTCATATGGTGTCCCATGACCCCTTAGGATACCATATGACCCATAACGACACAATTTGGTATCTTAAGGGGTCATATGGTGTCCTAAGGGGTCGTAGGACACAATATGACACCTTAGGAAACCATAGGACCCATAACAACTCAATATGGTGTCATAAGGAGTTGTATGTTGTCCTTAGGGGTCATATGGTGTCCCATGACCCCTTAGGACACAATGTGACCCATAACACCACAATTTGGTGTCTTAAGGGGTCATATGGTGTCCTAAGGGGTCGTAGGGCACAATATGATCCCTTCGGACACCATAGAACCCATAACAATCCAATATGGTATCTTAAAGGGTCATATAGTGTCCTAAGGGGTCGTAGGACATAATATGACCCCTATGGACACCATATGACTCATAACGACCCAATATGGTGTCATAAGGGGTTGTATGTTATCCTTAGGGGTCATATGGTGTCCCATGACCCTTTAGGATACAATAAGACCCATAATGACATAATTTGGTGTCTTGAGGAGTCATATGGTGCCTTAAGGGGTTGTAGGACACAATATGACCCCTTAGGACATCATAGGACCCATAACAACTCAATATGGTATCATAAGGGGTCGCATGTTGTCCTTAGGGTCTTATGGTGTCCCATGATCCCTTAGGACACAATATGACCCATAATGACACAATTTGGTGTCTTAAGGGGTCATATGGTGTCGTAAGGGGTCGTAGGACACAATATGACCCCTTACAACACCATAGCACCCCATACGACCCAATATGGTGTCATAAGGAGTCGTATGTTGTCCTTAGGGGTCATATGGTGTCCCAAGACCTATTAGAACACCATATGACCCCTACTTGCACAATTTCATGTCTTAAGGGGTCATATGGTGTCCTAAGGGATCATAGGACACAATATGACCCCTTAGGACACCATAGGACCCATAACAACCCAATATGGTGTAATCAGGGGGCATATGGTGTCCTAAGGGGTCATAGGACACAATATGACCCCTTAGGACACCATAGGACCCATAACAACCCAATATGGTGTCATAAGGGGTCGTATGTTGTCCTTAAGGGTCATATGGTGTCCCATGACCCTTAGGACAGAATATGACACATAACAACACAATGTGGTGTCTTAAGGGGTCATATGGTGTCCTAAGGGGTTGTAGGACACAATATGAACCCTATGGACACCATATAACTCATAACGATCCAATATGGTGTCATAAGAAGTTGTATGTTTTCCGTAGGGATCATATGGTGTCCTATGACCCCTTAGGACACCATATGACCCATAAGGACACAATTTTGTGTCTTAAGGGGTCATATGGTGTTCTAAGGGGTCATATGACACAATATGATCCCTGAGGACACCATAGGACCCATAACGACCAAATATGGTGTCTTAAGGGGTATATGGTGTCCTAAGGGGTCGTAGGACACAATATGACCCCTTAGGACACCATAGGACCCATAAAGACCCAATATGGTGTCATAATGGGTCGTATGTTTTCCTTATTGGTCATATGGTGTCCCATGACCCCTTAAGACACAATATGACCCCTTAGGACACAATATAACCCATAACGACACAATTTGGTGTCTTAAGGGGACATATGGTGTCCTGAGGGGTCGTAGGACACAATATGACCGCTATGGACACCATATGACTCATAACGACCCAATATGGTGTCATAAGGAGTCATATGTTATTCTTTGGGGTCATATGGTGTTCCATGACTCCTTAGGACACTATATGACCCATAATGACATAATTTGGTGTCTTAAGGGGTCATAGGGGTTCTAGGACACAATATGACCCCTTAGGACACCATAAGATCCATAACGACCCAATATGGTGTCATAAGTGGTTGTATGTTATCCTTAGGGGTCATATGGTGTCCTAAGGGGTTGTAGGACACAATATGACCCTATGGGATACCATTTGACTCATAACGACCCAATATGGTGTCATAAGGGGTTGTATGTTGTCCTTAGGGGTCATATGGTGTTCCATGACCCTTTAAGACATAATATGACCCATAACGATACAATTTGGTGTCTTAAGGGGTCATATGGTGTCCTAAGGGGTCGTAGGACCCAATATGACCCCTTAGGACACCATATGACCCATAACGACCCAATATGTTGTCCTAAGGGGTCGTATGTTGTCCTCAGGGGTCATATGGTGTCCCATGACCTATTAGGATACCATATGACCCCTAACAACACCATATGGTGTCATAAGGGGTCATATGACACTAACAACACTGTATAGAGTCGTAAAGGGTCATATTGTGTCGTAAGGGGTCATATGGTGTCTTAAGGGGTCATTTGACACAATGTGACCCATTAGAATACAATATGACCCATAATAACACAATTTGGTGTCTTAAGGTGTTATATGGTGTCCTAAGGGGTCGTAGGACATAATATGACCCCTTAGGACACCATAGGACCCATAATCTCTGTCTCCCTCTCCCCTAATCTCTTTATCTCTCTCTCCCTTCCCCTCCCCATCTCTCTCTCTCTCTCTCTCTCTATATATATATATATATATCCCCTGTCTCTCCCCCCCTATCTCTCTCTCTCTCTCTCTCTCTCTCTCCCTTCTCCCTCCCCCCTCTCTCTCACTCTCCCCCATAATCTCTCTCTCCCTCTCCCCTAATATCTCTCTCTCTCTCTCTCCCTCCCTCTCTCTCCTAATCTCTTTATCCCTCTCTCTCTCTCTCTCCCCCCTCTCCCTCTCCCTAATATCATATACTAATTTATTTATAAATTAATATATTAAAATATTATATATTAATATATTAATAAACAATAGATTAATTATGTGCAAATTTAGTTAGTGAATTTACTTATTAAAATCAAATATCTGATATAATCGGATATTTGATTGTACCAGATATCCCATTTTATCGGATATTCGATTTTAGTTGTACAAATTTCAATTTTGAAATTTTCGCTCGAGAATGCTTTGGGATTTGGCTTGGAAGTGACAAGCCTGGAAAGTCAACGGAAAAAACACGTTTTTCAGTATTCCTTGATTTTCCAGACTTTACACTGGTGGTTGACAACTTTTTTGTAGCGAGAATTGATAAAACTAAAAGGATTTTTTAAGGACGTTCTTAGATTTCCAACAATATAAGGCTTGTCTTATTTTGACTTTAATAAATTATTATTATTTATTTTCTAATTGAATTCTGACAATAGTCCTGATTGATAGACTGATTGAAAAACACTCATAACTTTCAAACGGTATAATATTTTTTGAATCCGAAACATGCATCACATCCTATACTTTGTCGACTATAGGGAAAAATTAAAAAATATTAAATTTCATAAGGTTTTGACCAAGTTAAGGTGGTCAGACGTAGGACTTTCTGAATTACTGAAAAGTTGTAGTAAGAAAATCATAAATAATTATTTACTTTATAAAAAATTATAAAAAAATATGTGTCACATCCGGACATGAGTCTAATACTTATATTATAAAAAAATATTATGATTTGATTGTGATTAGGGTGGTCAAACATACATCTACTTCTTATCTTTTTCCTGAAATTTTAGTACCAATGCATTGAAATTTGAAATTTTCATCAAATAGGATTTTTTTTTCAAAAAACAACTAGTAGCTTAGAAACTACATTCAATTTTCTATAGATTCTCTTCTTACATATTTTAAAAATAATGTTCACAACTTATTCAAATTTTCATGTCAAGTTGCATAACTCTGATTTTCTGAAATTTCATTGCCACTTAAGGGCGTGCTTTGGCAGACCATGATCCTGCACATACCCAAAAATGGACCAAAGAATAGTTAAAGAAAATTCGATAATTATGCTCTATACTTTAACTTCCTCTATGGTTCCAAGGTGAAAATGAACTTAGATGTAATATTTTATAATTTACAAATTGAGATTATAGATTTATGTGACTGACCATTTCTCAATACCATGAGCTTCGAGACCTTTACCTTGATGGATGTATCTGGAAGGTCACTATTAGGCCAACAGTGACGATAAAAAAATTAAAATCTATCTGAACAACTCAGTATGAAGTTCATGAGATTTCTTAAGGGACAATCACGAATTAGTTTTCACAGAGGACCACTTGAAGAATGGTTGCTTGGTACTCTTAAGTCTAATTATTCAATCAGATTCGCAGTGCATCAAGTCATGCCATCATTCAGGTTGTTACATGCTCACTATGGGATACCTACATTATATATAGTGAAATCCAATGTAACAATTAAAGTTCAGGCTCATCTTCATGATATTGAAAATGAAGAGATATTATCAGTGCATAAATGGTTAAAAAAGTAAAAATTTGCTACAAATTTTGAAAACCTATTTACAGATTGTATCTATGACTAATTTCAATGCTCATAATATAGTATAGATGTTGTTTAATAGTTATTTTTTCCATTTTTAAAATATCATTTTGATAAATGATTCCAAATTTTTAATTTGCATAATATTTTACAAATGTTGTTATTATACCTCTAAAAAGTATGATATTGTCTTTATCTCATTTTAATTATTATTAATTCAAATTTAACCAATTTTTTTTTTTTTTTACTTAGATAATTTAAAATATAGGTATGCTAGTTATATTTTACTTTTATGATAAAACAAGACTTATTTTATAACTTAAGAATTATTTTATAGTTATTAAATTTACTTAAAAGTTGTTTTCATATGAATATCATTTTTAAATATTTATCTAACAAATTTACATCATAAATTATAAGTCTTGAAATGATTTATATTTATATTTTACTTTTATGATAAAACATGACTTATTTATATAACTTAAGAATTATTTTATATTTACTATATTTACTTAAAAGTTCTTTTATTTATGCCTATGACAATGTGTAATTATTGTAAAGTTATATAAATATTAGTTTTATCGTAGAACTATAGGAATCACATTGTTTTTAACTCGTTATTAAAAATCATATTGTCAACCAATCACGTATCAAGATTATTTTTCCTATGTTTTATTTTTTTCTTACTTCACCAAAGTTTAGATGCGATTTTTTTAACAAAAATCTGTTAAAAAAATATTTTACTTCAATCTAATTGACTCATAACTTTGAGACGATATGGGCAAAGAATATGGAAATTTTGATTATGAGCTATATAATTTATTTTATAACATTAAAAATTAAAATTTTTGATTTTAATATGTGTTAAAAGTGTAGCCACTAACTAAAATATTATATAATAATTATATTAAATATTAATTGTGTCAAGAGGCATATTACACTCACATAATGGATTGAAAAATGTTTGTTAATAAAAAATCCCTGTAATTAAAATTGATGTCCATCCATGTAATTACACCTAGAAGCATAACTATATAGTGAAAACATGCTTTCTTATCCATGTCATATAACAAAAAGAAAAGAAAAAAGAAAAAAAATAAAGAATGGACAATTTAAAAAATTTTAAATTCTAAATTTTCAACGTTCTATTTTGAAAAAATCATTTCAAAATACAATTCAAAAGATAAATTTATATTTAACCATGCAATTTATATTGTTGCCAAAATAATTTCTTTTAAAACACAACATCATGTCTAACATTTATATGATTTTGTATTTAAGCTTTCATTCAATAGTGGTCCCTTCTAATTCAAAAGGAGAGGTTTCAAGACCGTCATGCTTTGTTTTAGTGCCGCTTCTCACATGACTCACATTGTGTTCACTAACAATTTGTACACCATGTCTAGTGATGATGTTGTTTCTTTCAATGGGTCTTTTGTCTTGATCAAGATACCTTCTCTTGATTTTATTGTGTCATTATCAATCATTTATAGGATAAATTACAATGGGTACAAGCAATGTAAACATTATTTTTATTTTACAAAAGAAAGTTGTAGGCGTCGCAATGGAAAGGTAGAAAATGAAGTTGACAAAATGTTTTTTAATCCAAATGCATACTCAGATAAAAAATAATGGCCCTTCCATTTTTTATTACACTAATTTCAGGTGTACATTTTTTTTATCGATGGATTCCTAATTTAAATGCAAATTTGTAGGCTTGCATGTGTATATAGAGATTGGCACTTTTTCGAAGTCAAGAGTGATGAAAATGTGTTCCATTTTGTAGATATTGTAGGATATAATTTTAAATGTGAAATGATCTTAAATTAGATTAGAATATATGTTTTTATAGCTATTGCCCATAAACGATGGCAAGAGTTGGAAATAAGTTTTTATGATGTAGGGTAATGTTTAACTTTCAGCAGTGGTATGTTTTACTCTATAAACTACTTTTAATGTATAGAACCATGAATTTAAAAGCTATTAACAATTTCTTCAAGGTTGTAAGGCTAACAAATTAGGTGGTACTAAACAATTTGTTAAAACACATAAAAATTTTACATATTTATTTGTTTTTTAATTTAAATATGGTTCTAAGGTGGTTTGATGGTTTCTTAAAATTGAAGATTACAAAATTGGATGGTAGTAAATAGTTCAAATGCTAGAGCATTCAAAATTTCAAATGTGTTTTGGTTCATATGTACTATGTGTTGCAATTGTGATGTTGATGGTTGTCATTGATGTCAACATATGGTATTGGTGCTAATGATCCGAAAGATGCGTTCTTGAAATCTTTGGTGCTCTGAAAGATGTGTTTTAAGTTGATATTTAGTGCAGATTAATTGTGTTGATGATGAACCATATTTCTCTATTTATCAGATATGGTATTGATCAATTGTATTCATGAGTATCTTGGTTCCATTCTTATTTTTGCTAAGATGGGTAGTGTTATTTTGAGTCTAGATTAAGTTTGGAATTTGAGGATGAGTTACGACATTTATGTAGCATGTGAGTCATGATTTGGGTCCAGAATTTGTGATAGATTTAACGTGTGGATCTAACCAATGATGTATGTTGTGGTATGGTCTACCTCTCATTCCTTGCCACCACTAGAATGTTTAGTGTTGACCTATTTTAAATCCCTGTCTTTGCCGACTTAGAAGATTATGTTTCTTGGAGATAGTATAAATATGAGGATGATCTGAATGAGTTAGTGTGGCATTTTGTGGTAATGATATATATGGAAGATGTGTGAGACTAAAACCTCTAAAAATATGATTTGTTGATGATGTGTGAAGTGTATTGTTGTTGAAGCACCATAACAATTTTGGTATTGCAGATTGTGTTACAGTGGTGGATTGTCTTTTTATTTCTTCTTCCTTGGGCAATGAGCCTTTTTGTGGGTAGTGAGCCCTCCGACAGTGAGCATTTGTAAGGCCTTCTCCAACCAAGCTTTGATTTACTTAGTTGACCATGTTTGTCCTATTAATAAATGCTTTATAATTCAATAGAATGGACTGTGTTAGGCAGATAGGTTTGTGAGAAAAATAATTGAACCAAGTTATAGAGTTATCGCACCTAGTGGTGTACTTTTGATGTGTTATGAAGTTGAAATCCTAAAAGACCCATTGATTGGATAATGTTGATTTAAAGTAAGTCAGCTATGTCTGGATGTAGAATGTATATGATTTCGTGATTTGATAACAATGATGAATGTTGATGTTTCATTTATATGCTTTATGATAAAGAACTCTAGATGACCCTAGAATAGGATAAATTTGAGAGGAGGTATGTCATTATTGGATTTGCAGGACTTTACTATGATGATAGGAATAGGAATGCATGTTTTAATGAATGGATCAAAATTATGTGAATGATAATAACTATTATGTGGAGTTATATGGATGAAAGATGTATTGGTTGGTAAATGTATATTGTATGCAGAGTGGTTGTAGTGCATTATTATTCAGGTGTTTTATATTATATGAGATTATTTGGAAGAACTAATGTGTAAATTGAGTTGTGCAGGAATTATCCATGTGACCATGGAAATATTAGGGAGAACCAAACCTAGACTTATGTATGTTCGTAAGCCAGGGGTTGTCTATTTGGAGAGACAACACCCCATTTGTGTTGTATTTTATTCATAACAGTGTATGCTGCATGAGTGTTAGGTGTCATTTAAATTTAATGTGTAAAACCCATAAGAGATGATTTCATGTTTTAAATTGTAAAAGTGTTTTATTTGTGTCACTTGACACGTGTGGATTTAAGTTTAAATGTTTTATTTTTGTCTCTTGGTGGGAAAGTGTTCAACTATAGCTCTTTCAAATAATATAACGTGTTGTCATAAATACCTTGGAAAAGAATCTTTGGAGTGGTCAACATATGTTTGACCCGAAAATAAACTTCAGAGGGGTTTAAAATGGGTTAAATGAACACCTAGGGGTAGTTTAATAGGGTTTCGTAAAGCCCATAAGGTATACCTAGGGGTTAGGGGTAATTTTAGGCAAGTTTCTACTTTTAAGTGACCTTTTTGACGCTTTAAAAATTGGCTTTTTTTGAGTTGTGCGAAAATTGAAAATTAGAAGTTTAAATCTAATTGAGATTTTTCCTATTCGAATGAGAGTCTTTTTGCATTCTGCTTTACTTTCCTTTTTGGTTTTTAGAAACTTGGGAGAACTCAGAGAATGAGCTTCTTAAGCAAGAATTGGAAAATTTGAGGGTAATCACCCACTCTCCATTTTTGGAGACAAGAGAATTTTGTAAAGAAAAGATAGAATATTGGTTTTGAGAATTTTAGCTAAGGGTAGAAAGAGAAGAACTGTGGAATTGGGCTACTCATCCTCAACAAAACTAAACTACCTTTTGGGCAGATTAAGGTTGGTCGTATTCATCATACAATGGATTTCTTATTGCATGTGTTTGTAAGTAATGTTTGTGAAAAAGAGATTTGTTTTCCATGCATGTTCTTTTGGAAATTTATTTGGTATTTTGTTTTATACTTTGTTTTGTGTTTGGGAGTAATCAAGATCTCCTACTCTTGGGAGAGAGGAGGATCTTGTGGGTGGTAGAAGTGACAGCCCTCGAGTGAGAGACTCTCGTTATGAGAGCGATCACAAGGGAATTTTGTGTGACCCTTGTTGCATGGCTTGTTTATGCATTGGGGGTCATAAGGAGGGAAATAAGGCATGAATGCCTTGGGGGGCATAAGGAATAAAGGGCTCATTATGTTATACTTGATGTATTTTGTTTGCCATGAGATGGCTATATGCTTTAGTTTTCCATGAGGTGGCTATTTGTTTGGCCATACTTGCAGTCTCCTCAGGGTACTTGGTCCACTACCACCCTTGAAAAGACATCACCAATGTGTGGTGCAGTGTAGCCCAGGTTGGGGTTGTGTTTGAGTTGTGTATTTTTCTGTCCTTTGTGTTTGCATGTTTGTTTCCTGTCTAGGGCTTGGTTCTCTGAGCTCGGGGGTGGCTACTAGTTAGCCTAGGCTGGGAGGTGAGCACTCCATGGTCATAGCCTATGTTTTATTTACAAGATTGTTGGAAAAAAGGAAAGAGGACAAGTAGAGGTTGCTGGACTTCAGTTGCTTACAGAAAAGATGTGGGAATGGAATATATATGTTTAAGTAGCAACATTGTAATAGGAAATTATGTTGTATCTATCTTTCGAAAAGAAATGTATCAAATGTTTGTAAGAGCCTCATTGAATAGAGATGAGAGATCCATTAGTATTGAAGGTTATTTTGTAATTTGATGTACCTTATAGAGATGAAATATTGTTTTATGCTATACTAAAGAAATGAATTTGGATTTAGTTCCTAAAGTTTTTCTGAACTTTAATAATTGTAGGTTATACAGTATTTAGGAAGGAGCAATGAAATTTAATTTACCCCTTTATGCATATGAAATAGATTAAGGAAATAAAGAAATGATTTAATGATTGCATGCATACTGTTTTCGAATATGAAAGTTCCAATTTAGTTCCTATTGCATGGCTAAATTTAAAGGATTCTAGATAAATTGAGTTGCAGAAATTTAAAATCGCACATGTATTTGCAGGAAATTTAAGTCTGGAAATTAAATGGCCTATCTAGTTTAAAAATCACATATGGGTATAGTTGTTGTTAAAATTATCGTACCCTATTATTTATCTTTTTGCAGAAAATAAAATCTATACTATTCTTAGTAAATTTAATTCTGATAATTACCTTATTTTTTTGGCAGAAAGTAAAACTATAATTAAATAAATCTAAATTATTTAGCCTATTTTTGATTAAAACAACCAAGTTAGCAAAGAAAGAAAAGAAATATAATACATGGATCTAGTTAGGGATAATTAAATCAATCTGTTCAAGGACTGGAATAATAGTATGTATTACTTGCAGAAAACTTAAACCCTAAATCTAAATGCATTCAAAATATGCTTATTGAAGTTTATATCTTGAATATATGTATATAAACAGAAAGTATATATATACATATATTTATGTATATTCATATTTAAAAAAAAAAAAACATATTTGTATATATAATGCAAAGATATATATATATATATAACTTATTTAAAAAAAATTTAAATAAAAAAATTTAAAAAAAAAAGGGTTCGGGCGGAGGGTCGAAACCCACTGTGTGTGCACACAGTGGGCGGCGCCAACGTCGACACTGTGTGAACACATAGTGAGCGGCCCGTGGACCGCCACTGTGTGGGCACACAGTGAGCAGCACTCGCGCCGCCACTGTGTGAACACACAGTGGACGGCCCGCAGACCGCCACTGTGTGCGCACACAGTGGGCGGCGCCCGCACCACCACTGTGTGCACACACAGTGGCAGCCGGGTAAAACTCCCGTGCCATTGCCTCTCCCCCTTCAGAAAAATAAACTTCGGCCACTCCACCATGGGTTTCGATTTTGATCGGCCCTGCAATGCAAGAAACTAAAAGTAAAACCCTAGCCTGGGTAGGGTTAGGGTAACATAAGAAAAGAAGAGATTTTTAAGAAGAATATATAGAGCATTTTATAATATAAATTTTTAGTTAGGGCTTGCATGCATATTTTATAAAGCTGTGAAAATATATATATATATATATATATATATATATATATATATATATATATATATATATATATATATATATATATATATATATATATATATATATATATATATATATATATATATATATATATATAGAATTTGAAAATATGGATGAATAGGGCAAATTTTTAGTCTAAATACTTTTATAAACTTATATATGCTTTTGATAATCAAATGGGCATATTTTAAAAAAGATGTATAAATTTTAAATGCTCTGGAGTTCAATCTTATGAAAGATTTGGATGAATTTGGTAAATTAATTTTGGAGATCTAAATGGATTCTCATAAATAAATGGAATTGTTAAATAAAGTAATTAAATAATTAATATAAGAGGATAGTGTAGGGGCGTAAAGATTAATCCCTCTAAGCGGACTAAACCTTGTAAACCCTATTAACCCAGGAGGGAACTTTAATTAGGTAAATTAATCATCTCATTGATGTTCGGCACTTTAATTGTAACGACTCCGTTTGATAATATTAACGCAATTAAATAAGTTTTAGTATTGATTTATTAGAAGCCAATTTCTTGTAAAATTAAGTATTAAGGAGGAACGTAATTACAGGATGGAGGAAAATTGATATGTAATAAATAATTATTATAGAACCAAGTAAATTATGTTAATGTCTAGTTAGGAGAAATGGTTTAATTTATGTTCTAATATTCGCAAACGAAATGATAAAGACTTTTGAATGAAATTAATATACCCTTATAAATTTTATTCGTCCCACTTGATAATAGGAACTATCGTAAACTGTTATGTTAGTATTTTAACATCAATTAATAATTCATTTGAACCACAGGCTAAGTTGTCACAACTATTTAAAGCAATGGTTGCATATAAATAAGTGTCTCAAAAAAAAAATTTGTCGCTTATGTTTTGCCCTAATTTTGGGCATGACAACATTATAGAGGTAAGCCACCATTTTGTAAAAAACACCTTAACTGGTGTCACCTTAACTGGTGTTATATATTGAGAACTAACATTCTCTGTGGTTTTTCCCTTCTTAGGTTTTCCACGTCATATCTAGTGTCCATTGTGTGATATGTGTTGTGTATGTGCTTTCATGTTATATCTGTTTTAATTAATCCTATTGGTTATTCCAAATCTTTGAAAATTTTGTTGTCAACTGATTCACCCCCCCCTTTCTTAGTTGCCCGAATAGTTAAAAACTTAAAACTATGTAGTAGGACAAATACAAGGCCTTGAATGTTTTTTCTTAATTTTCATTTGAATCCTCTAGTAATAAACTATTTTCTATGAATCCCTATGGAATATGTATAATAAGGCAATATTTCATTTTGGGGTTAAGACAAGTGCCTTTCTTTCAATTTATCTTGTTTGTAATATCATGTTGTGCTAAAAAATTTAATCTAAGAACATTTATTTTAAAACTTGTAAATGTTTTGAACCTTCTCCTAATCCATCTTGAAAAAGTCAAGTTGCCTACATAATTTACTTAATCCTAAAGTTAACTATAATATTTAAGCTATTACATTTAATCATATTATATGTATTTATTTATAAATTTATTCAACAACAAAATTTTAATATCAAGTAAATGCAATGAATCATTATTTTGAATATTATTAAATATATATATATATATATATATATATAGTAATATTAGTATATTATAATAATATAGATATAATTTAATATAATAAATATTGATTAAACAAATCTTCATCGCTCACTCCTCAGTCCATCTCCAATGCGCAAACACTCATGTTTCAAACACCTATCATCTTCAATATTGCACCCACACAATTGCTCTGATATAAAATAAAAATGCATAAAAGAGAGGGCAAAACTCAATGATCTGATTCACTGAGAATGTAGGAATAAATAGAATGTAAAAACAGGTATATACCATTGAGAAACAGTTAGAAGAAGTTAGGGAACATCAACAATGACATAGTATAATCACATGTTTCTTTTCTTTGAACTTGAGGAACCCTCTTGGGATGATCTCTTGAGTTCATTTAGGAAAAATACAAACATAATTCAATATAATCATTCATTTTTAGATTTCAGTTTACACCAAAAGTTTAAATCATATTTATAATTTATACTTACAAAATTATTCATTAATACAGTGTAATAAACCTAATCAGAAAATATAAAAGTCATTTTATGATAATATAGCACTCCTAGTAGGGTGAACTCACAACGCTGGTTCCCACTTTTTGGTATGTCCTGATTTTTGCTGAAATCATACATTTTTAAAAAAATATAATGATTTAAGCTTTAAGAGGTCCCATTTGAAGTAATTAATTGAAGAGAGTTAAATCAAAGGCTCTTAGATCAAAATTTATTGGATAGAACCTCTCTACTTCTAAATTGTACTTGCAATGGATTCTCCTTTGCATCTATCAAATGTTGATAAAAAACCAATTTTACATTAGCATTTGGGGGGTCAAATTAATTCATTTAAAAGTTTTTTTTTAAAGTATTTAGTCCTTATTATAAGCTTTCCAACTAGTATAACTTTTAATATATTTTTTATTTTATTTCTTATGAATGTAGGTTTTTCACCGAACATGAACTTCTTTGTTCAATGCATTGGAAAAAATAGTAAACTAATTCAAAAAAATTCTAAAAAATATCTATGCACTAGGTATTGGTGTTTTCTTTCTAACAAAAAAAAGAAAATTGAATTTTGATATATATATAGAACAAGTTATGTGTTCAAACGTACACCTATATCCAAATTATAATTAGTCAAACTTCAAAACTTAATAAAATAAATATTCAACATATCACTATCAAACCAAGTGCATGCCCTGGGTATTGATGTTACAAACCAAAATTCAAAATAGTTAAGTTTTTATCATTTATAGAAAAAAAAAATTATGCGTTTCAGGATACACGTCACTCTTAAAAAATGTTGTTTGTTGTAACAACTACTTTTTGAGGGAGACGGAAAAATCAATAAAATTTTATTCAAACAAATTTGCAAAAAATATATTTAGAATCTACAAACAAGATGCTAAAAATCACTAGTTTATATCATCTTCAAATTCTTAACGGTTTAAAAGTTATATGTGTCAGAAAGTGAAGGTTTTTTTCAAAATATTCATCTAAGTGTCAAAGTTGGTCAAAAAGTGGAAACCAGTATTGTGAGTTCACCCAGTATAGACCCTTCAAATCACAAATTTAGACCACTAAAATCATAGGATTACCTTAGAAGGCCATCATAATCCACCTTAAAAGAAAAAAAAACATTAGCTAAACTTAGAGCGCCTCCTTTAAATATGGACTTAGTAACTAGTCTATATATATTTAATTTAATAATATATATAAAATTCGCTGAAAGATATCCTTCTCGAGGCACTTATTCAACTTTAATGTGAAAGAATATAGGCGCTTCAAGAATATCTCTCCCTTAATTTTATATATTATTAAATTAAATATATAGATTAGTTTTATTACAATAGAGAGATTGATTAAATTAAACATAATACAAAACCTAAATTAAAATGGAATTTAGGTTTGCTACTGTGAAGGACAAACATGTTTATAACATATACTGTTTGAAGAGGGGAAAATAGATTTGAAGGTCAAATGATCAAAACATAACGAAATAAGCATGCAAAATGCTAAAATATCATTAAAAGACCATTTCACCTTGCTATTTTACCTTCTCCTTCAGATTGAGTTTGATGAAGTGAAGGCGCCCCTTGATAATGCTCCACTTGATGTGCTCCTTTGATTGCTGGATGTGGATGGCTCTCCAATGTTGTGCACAAATGGAATGTGATGCCCTCCTAAATGACACAATTGTTAGTTCAAGATCAAACAACACAAAACACACAAGATGTTAGAGTTAATCAATCAAAAACTAAAACATGAAGGCATTCCAAAGGAGACACTAAAAACATGCTAATGAATCTAACTAAAGAAATAAAGACAATGAGATATCTCCAACTATCTCATAGCATGATATTAGCTCCTTCTCCCTTGTTCCTCTCCTCTCCAAGTTCCAAAATAGTGTAGCTCTCAGCAGCTTTTTGCACTATGGATGCTTATGGAGGATTGAGATTTGTAGAATAGCTCCAAACATGAAATGAAAAGCTATTTTTAATGCTAAAATGATTGATTTTACCAAAAAGACAAGATTTAGTTATGCTATGCTAAATGCTCTCTAAAATGGCTATAGTCTAAATGCTTACAAGTTTTCAGGATCTGGATTATGAAGGAATGGGCTCTATTTATAGGAAAAATGGAGCAATGGATGGCCAGGATTGAAAGGTTTAATCAAGGGTCAAGCTTGAAAGTTGGGGATCCATGTGCACAATTTGCACCAATAAAATAGTGACAAGGGTCAACACAGGATTGGGTTGAGAGAAGAGGTTGGAGGCATTAAAGGCCTGAGAAGACCTCATGGTTATCTAAAGGCTAAGGGTCAAGCCTAAATTAGGATTACCCACTGGATTAGGAGTTAATCCAAGGATAAACCTTTGTGCAAATGATTAAGAGATAATCATGGTCAAAAGCATTAATGACCTGATGAGACCCTTGGGTTGAGTAGAGGTTGAGTCAAAACAAATGTTTTAACCATGTAGGAGGGTTTGGGTTAACCATTAATGGTTATTGGAGACTTTGTGGATTAAGTGGTTGAAAGTTGGAAGCCTTTAATGGTTTTCAAAGACTTTGAGGATTTAAGTGGTTGAAGGTTGAAAACCTTTAAAGGTTATCCAAGACTTTGAGGATTTTGAGAAGTGACTTCCCTTTGCTTAGGAATGTGACAATATTTAGGGGATGGATTAGGCTAATTAGGAAGGGGTTAGAAGAATCTAGAAGGGGATTAGATTTTGCAAGTGGATTTGATGGGTGAGGGAAAATAGGATTTTATTTAAAATAAAAATTCATTTATTTCAATAAATGTGTACAAGTTGCATTTGTAGGAAAATGCAAGTGGGGGGGTTTTAAAATGATTTAAATAAATGTTAATTTATTTAAAAGAGGAAAAGGGAGATTTAATTCAATAAATTGATTTTATTTATTTAATTGATTTGAATTGGATTTAATGAATTAATTAAAATAAATTGAATAATTTATTTAATTAATAGAAGAATGTTTGGGGATGAATTAATTAAATATTAATTTAATTAATTGATGGTTAGTGGATTTTTAATCAAATAAATACGAAATATTCATTTAATTAAAATGGACAGATTTATGTGACTACATTTGCCCCTCTTTGAGACGGTGCAGTTTATCGCATCGTTTCAAAGAAAGAAAAACTGGTGTGAAGAAATGCCCCATAAAATGTAAATTTAATGGGTGGTATGCCCCCTCGAGAGATGGGCCGAAGAATTTCGAAAAACCGGGCGATCTCTCGAAAAAGAATGAAAATTGGCGAGGTGATAAAAAAGAAGAAATTAGGGATACTGGGGAAAAATAGAAGAAAACGGGAGAAACATGGAGAAATGGGGGGCTCGGGAAGTTTACGGGGACCACGGCGATGAGCGGGGCGAAGTTATGGTGATGGCGGGGGGTATAAATGGGGTGAAAGAGGTGAAAATAGGATCATTTGTGACCGCGACCAATTGAAAACAAGAGCTCTAACAGTGAAATTTGGAGGAGCAAGGAGGAGCTACGATGCCGTTTCCGATCACCGAGCACCGATTTGAGCGAGTGCGACGATTCCAGCGCCCAACTGACTATGGACCAGCGGTACGCAAATGCGAAAACTTTCTTTTCATGCATTTTTAGTATGTTTTTAGCTGAGTCCAAGTCAAGTCGGAGCAAGAGCGCTGGAACTAGGTTTTTAGCGCTTTTGCTCCATGAATTAGCGCTATTGTGCCGCAATAGCGCTTTTGTATGCTAGTTTTAGCACTTTTGCATGTATTTAGCGCTTTTGTAGGCAAGTTTGAGCGCGTTTGATAAAGTAGCGCTACGGTATAGTTAATTGAGCGCTATTGGCTCGTAATAGCGCTATTGTAGAGTGGTTTTAGCGCTTTTGTTTTTGTAGCGCTATTGTAGGGCTGTTTGAGCGTTATTGATGTTGTTGTAGCGCTATTGTTCAGAATGAGCGCTATTGTAAATTAAATAGCGCTTTTGCCTTAGGATAACAAGATGTCCCAGTTTCGGACAAAACAAATCTCCTGATGCCTAGCGATTGATGGATGACGAGGTGAAGTGGGAGTTGTTTTGAACCATAGCAGCCCGATGAGACTTAGGTCATTTGTTAGGATAAATGCCTGTTGAAGTCTAGGCGGCCATGATTGCTTACCTGTTGAGACCCGAAGATACTTGATCAAAGTATCTGATGATAGTCTAGGTTTAAACTTAAGAAAGTTTGATAACAAAACAACTGATGGTGTTTGGATGAACGTCTATGTGCAGGAGGATCTACGCGTGTTGCAGTTACGCGAGCGCCACCCCGCGACACAGGGATTGCGGGATCGATTGACGCAGATAGAGATTGATTGTATTGCGGCTACTGGCCTCTACGAGGTGATGCATATGCCCATGATTCGGATGAATCATGGCCTGATCACAGCATTGGCAGAGCGATGGCACAGTGAGACGTGCACGTTCCATCTGGCCCAGGGCGAGATGACGGTGACTTTAGAGGACGTGTGGCGTATCCTTCGGATTCCGATTCGGGGGCAGCTGGTGACATATGATCGATCTTGGGGGACGGTGTCTTGCCAGAGGATATTTGATGAGGATGTATACATCGATGATGGCTCGATCGCATGGGAGGATATAGCAGCACTATATGAGCCCCTTCCAGCAGTATTGTCAGGGATCGTTGGAGGACTTCTGTGTCCAGACAGGCGGTCACATGGATTGGCGGTCGGGTGGGGACAGGTTATAGAGATGATGGTGACTGAGGGGACCCGATATGCCTGGGGGCCGTGCGTGTTAGCGCACATGTATCAGGAGTTACACGAGGTAGTGTACTGGGGGAGAGGTTCTCTTGCAGTAGGCATGACGCTGCTGCATGTGTGGGCATGGGAGCATCTACCAGTGACTCGACCAGTGAGTCTGAGATTCCGAGCCGTGGACCAGCCCTATATGTTTATATATAGTGGTATGATGAGCCAGCCCCACTTGGGGAAGCTAGAGTGGTGGCGGCGGGCATTAGATGATTTGGATGCAGTGATCTGGCGGCCATACTTGGAGTGTGAGCCATGGGAGGATGATGCGGAGGCACTGCCGTATTGCTTCATGACTCGATTCCTCATTGGGAGGACCTCGTATCATGTAGAGAGACAGGTGCCGGGACGGGTGATGAGGCAGTTTGGACGGCAGCAGGGATTGCCGAGTGGATCAGGGGAGTATGCACGAGTGATCCGAGAGCGGTATGCATGGGGTCCAGTGCTACCGTATGATCAGGCACTGGCAGAGTTTCAGACACTGCAGGCGAGGCCATGGGACTTACGATCGAGGGTCGTAGATGCAGGTGTGACAGTAGAGTATACACAGTATCGGGCGGCGCACCCGATCCTGCGGATATCAGACCCAGCTGAGCCGATCCCAGCTTTTGAGGATGAGAGGGGACGAGGACGGAGAGCAGGAGGTCGAGGAGGAGGAGATGGAGGAGGAGGTGTAGGTGGTGGAGGAGATGGAGGAGGAGGTGGAAGAGGTGGAGGATCTGTGGGGATGCCGAGACAGCGGAGAGGGAGAGGTGGACTACCTCTGCAGATATCACAGGGTCCTTTGATGCAGGGAGGAGTGCAGCTGAGTGGGAGGGGGATGGAGAGAGATATCCCGATGGATACAGGTGCAGGAGAGGGTGGTACAGGGGAGGGTGGTGCTGGGGGTGATACAGGTGCAGCAGCCATGGATATGGGGGAGGGAGCTACTGGGGATCTGCGGGAGCACATGATAGGTTATTTGCAGACCCGGGTGGAGAGATTAGAGGCGGAGGTAGCAGCTAGAGATGTGCAGCTATTTGCACGTGAGGCAGAGCTGACAGTGGTGCTGCGGGAGAGAGATACAGCAGTGGAGAGATTGGCGGAGCTGCAGGAGAGAGTTCGAGCAGGAGCACAGGGTCCGTCAGGGGAGACTATGAGGCAGTTTGGGCGAGCGCAGGCTGAGATAGAGTACTGGCGAGGTTTATATGAGCAGGTTGTGCCATTCAGTTAGCGAGCTCTCAGTTATACCCAGATGCGACAGTCGAGATCCGAGCGATCACAGCGGATGCAGAGCAGTGGGGGAGTGATGGGTCCGTTGAGGCGGGATAGATCAGGAGATGCAGGAGGGAGTGGGGGTTCGATGAGGCCTCCACGGAGAGATGGATCAGGTGGTGCCGGTACCAGCGGTGGAGTAGGTAGGGGTGGGGCAGGTACAACATCTGGCCAGAGCGGCATTTGAGAGAGCATTTTTGCATACATGTATTGTATCATTTGTCTATTTTTGGACTGTATCTTGGATGGCTCTTGGTAGCCGATTTTGTAGACTTCATTGTACTCTGATATATGAGTTGATATATATGAGGAGATCCCATATTGTGATGATTATGCATGTGATGATGTATGGATGTTTTATGCATGATGATGATTTATCACTTAGATGGATATGTGTACATGTATGCATTTGATGAGATGTTTCTTTTATGCATGTTTTTATGATGAGTTATGATGTGAGATACTGACATATGAATGCAGGTTTATATGTGTATGATATATGTTTTTATGATGAGTTATGATGTGAGATACTGACATATGAATGCAGGATGATATGTTTTTATGATGAGTTATGTAATGCTTTATGTATGGAATGCTATGATGATATATGCTTATGGTTTGATGTATGAACAGGATTTTATGATGTTTCTTATTTGTGATGCAATGATAAGATGATTTATGTGACGATGTTAATGTAATGGTTAGATGAATGATTTTATGTATGGATATGCATCTAGATGTGTGTTTAGATGAATGTAATACGGATAAACAAAATGTTTTAAGTGCAAATGTTTATATGAGAAATGCAGATGGATAAACAAATGTAAAGTACCAGTGTTTATATGATGATATTAAAATGAATATAGATGAATAAACAAATGTAAAGTACAAGTGTTTATATGATAATGCCTAAATGAATGATTCTAAATGCGTTTTAAATATGTTTGTAAGTGCAAATGATAATGGGATGATACGATAACTAATGAGAATAATAACTGCACCTTAATGTAATGATAATAAAGGCAAATGTGAATGAATCCTAAAATGAACATTATAAGATACTTAGTAATGAATGAATGCATCTTTTAATGATAAAGAAATGAATGCAACTGATAAATGATGAAAATTTTAATGAACTGATAATGGATAATTTACACTGGATGAAATGCTTAGTAAATGATTTAAAACAACCAAAAACAATTTGATCTTATGAATAAATCTAATTATTTATGATTGATGCAATGATGAAAATGATTTTGTTAATGAAAACTAATCGCAATGCAAGATGCACCTAAATGAAATGATGATATGACCATGAGGAATGCAAGGTTTTTAAGACTTTGCATGATGCATTGATGATGTATCAGAGTACTCGGTCGTGATTTGTATCCAAGACCAGCTTTATTGGTCATTTGTTTGCATGTAAAACATCTATATGAATAAGTGAACAGATGGGTGATATGCAACGGAATGCAAGATATAAACAGATGAGGTGAAATGACGATCCATAGTGCTCTATTTTCATCATTGAGCTTTTAAAATGTTGGAAGAGAATACAAGCATCTTGACACAATGATTCAAGATGACCTGAGTATTTCTTTCATGGATTTTAATATAGCAAGTTAATACAAACGACTTGATATAAGGGTCAAGTCGACCAGAGTATTGCTTGCGGAACAGACAAGGATTATCTCCTTTCGTGCATGACTTGGATCGTCCTCCTTGATCTTAGGCTGATCAGATCCTGAGACAAGTTCATACCGTACTTAAGAAAATAAAACCTTTATCCAATTTGGAGGAAGAGGAACCAAAGAATGAGCATTGTACCTGCAACCAAACAGTATATATACATAAAGAATAAAGAATAAGGATCCTTGGTAATGGTTCATGTCCATATGGTCGAGATATACGCTGTAGTCAGCAAGCCGTAGTGATTTATGACTGCATTTTTGTCTATGATCACATAGCTTAGTGAACTTCCCACGTAGACACCATTAGTACATGCCCCACAACTTCATCGGAAATAATGCGCAAACGATACAAAACAATGCTGAAAAGATCCCGATACAGATAAACAAATGAATTACTCACGAATCAACCAAGCATTTGATAGCTTAACATAATTTTCTTGTCAAAGAAAACGTCATCTTGTCTTTGTTGTGGTAAGGAAGGATGCATCCTTGTTTTAAAGACAGGTTTGGATTGTTAATGTCGATTGTGTGGTTTGATTGGTAAATGGTCAGTGTGTGAGTAGTTGTCAATGTTTATTTTGTATCTGATCAGATAAATATGTACAAGGTGTTGCCATGTTTTTGTGTGATTTTTGATGGGTTTTCCGATGTTTTTTGGATTTTGTGAAACAATTTTGAATGTTTTTGGTATTTTAAGAGTCATTTTTGAATGTTTTTGATTTTGCGAGACATTTTTGAATGTTTTTGAATTTTCTGATGATCGCTTGAATGAAGAGCGTAATGATATATAAGACAATGTAGAATCCACTTCCATCACTAGGGTAAGGGTATTGCCCCCAGTTTTTAGACCTGACTATGAAAAGGTGGGATGCTAGATGCATGGAGTACTTTCTTAATTGCAGATCAAATAACAAGCCATGGTTGGGATGGATGGATGTATGTGTGCATGAATGTGATCGCAACGAGCCTGAAAGATACTGGAGCCATTGCCTTTACGAGTGGCGCCTGTTTGCTAGGTTTTCACCATCGCACTTACCCAAGGTGCCACCGGAGCGGTTGTTCACCGTTTGGATGCATGATTTTTCTTTACTTTTTTGAATGTTTTTGTATTTTCTTTAGGACATTTTTCTGAATGTTTTTGGTATTTTTTGATATGCAGGGGAGCCTGATGCCTTGTACACCTTAGGTATAAAACCGTTTGAGGTGCATGCTATTGATTGGATCTGCGAGCGGTTCTCCGTCTGATGTAGCCAACTGATATGCACCGGACCCGAATACAGTAGTGACAACATATGGGCCCAACCATTTGATTCAAACTTGCCTTGATGTTCTCTGTTTGGTTGGTTGCGAGGATTCTCTCGTAGAACAAGATCACCTACCTCAAATGTACGAGATCTAACTCGGTGATTGTAGCTTCTACTCATGCGCTGTTGATAGGCTTTGAGGTGATTGTATGCCGCTTGTTGCTTCTCATCAAGTAACTCTAAGTCCTGAAGACGTGAGACTCTGTATGCTTCATCATCGATGAGATTATGCAAGGAAACTCATAATGATGGTATCTCAACCTCAATAGGTAAGATAGCTTCTGCACCATAGACCAATGAATAAGGAGTCGCACCTGTAGGGGTTCGAATGCTAGTTCGATATGCCCATAATGCTGGATTCAATTGAACATGCCAATCACGGCCGGCATCATTGACTGTCTTCTTTAGGATCCTCAATATGTTTTTATTGGATGCTTCGGCCTGACCATTGCCTTGTGGGTAATAGGGAGTGGAAAAGCGGTGTTGGATATGAAATTTCTCACAAAGTTCACGGACATCCTGATTTTTGAAAGGAAGACCGTTATCTGTGACGATGGACATGGGTACACCATACCGGCAGATGATATAGTTGAGGATGAATGAGGCGATCTGCTTGCCGGTGACTTGGGTAAGTGGAACAGCTTCGATCCACTTGGTGAAATATTCGGTGGCGGTAATAATGAACTTATGGCCGTTGGATGAAGATGGATGGATTTTACCCACAAGGTCGAGGCCCCATTGACAAAAAGGCCATGGTGTTGTGATTGGTTGCAGTTCCTGAGCTGGTGCATGTATCAGGTCGCCATGAACTTGACATTTCTTGCATTTCCTGACAAAGTAGTAGGAGTCCTTTTCCATAGATGGCCAACAGTATCCAGCTCGCATGAGTTTCTTGGCTAGTGACGGACCACTTGAGTGAGTCCCACAAATTCCTTCATGTACCTCTTCCAAAGCCTTTGTTATCTCACCTTGTTCTAGACATCGAAGGAGAGTACCATCAAGACCGCGTCGGTATAGGGTTTCGGCAATAATGGTATATCAAGCAGTTTGGCGAATGAAGGTTTTACGTTGGTTATTTGATTGGTTGGGAGGAAGGGTGTGATCGCGGAGATAGGTGTAGAACTCACCATACCATGGGGATTCTGAACCGACAAGGCGACATATCATCTCGGATTCGGGGATATCATAAGCGGGGATCCAAAGCTGTTCGACCAAGAACTCGTAGCATGTTGAATTCTGTGGAAGATCTAAGAGAGATGCGATAGTAGCCATAGCGTCAGCAGCTCGATTCTGATCTCTTGGTATCTGCTCAAAAGTGATAGTAGTAAATGATGTCTTTAGAGTGTCCACCATTTGCTTGTATGGCATGAGTTTATCATCTTTGGTCTGATACTCATCTGTTGCTTGTCGAATGACCAGTTGCGAATCGCCATATACTTGTAGTTCTTTTAGTTTCCATTGTATGGCTAGCCTGAGTCCTGTGATCAAAGCCTCATACTCTGCTATGTTGTTTGTGCATGGAAATGTGAGCCTGTAAGACTTCGGGATGCTATCACCTTGAGGTGTGATAAACAGAATGCCTGCCCCCGAGCCATGCCTAGTGTATGAACCATCAAAATATAGTTTCCATGGTTGTGCTGTTGTAATCATGAATATCTCTTCATCTGGAAAATTGGAAATGAGAGGATGATCGCCTATGAGTGGTGCATCGGCCAACTGATCTGCAATAACTTGACCTTTGATAGCTTTACGGTCCACATACTCAATATCAAATTCACTTAGAATCATCACCCATTTGGCCAAACGACCTGTCAATGCTGCTTTGCTGAGTAAGTACTTGAGTGGATCAATCTTTGCGATGAGTTGTACCTTGTGTGTCAATAGATAGTGCCGCAGTTTAGTGGCTGCTAAGATTACTGCTAGGCAAGCTCGCTCAATAGGTGTGTAATTGAGTTCATAGCCAACCAGTGTGCGAGAGATGTAGTAAACAGCACACTCTTTGCCTTCTGCATTATGTTGTGCCAGTAGCACACCCAGTGCTGTACTTGTTGCTGAGATATAAAGTAACAACGGTCTACTTGGATCTGGTGGCATCAACAAGGGTGGATTCATGAGATAGTCTTTAAGCGCCTGAAATGCTTGCTGGCATCTGTCATCCCACTGAAAGCGGATGTTCTTGTGTAGCAGGTGTGTGAATGGGTGACACTTATCAGCCAATTGTGCAATGAATCTGCGGATAGATTGAAGCCGTCCTTGTAGTGTTCTTAGCTGACTGATATTCTTTGGAGGTGGCATGTCCATGATTGCCTTAACCTTTGCTGGATCGACCTCAATGCCTTTGCTTGAGACAATGTATCCTAGAAGCTTCCCGGAGGTCACTCCGAAGACACATTTCTTTGGGTTGAGTCGAACATGATATTGTTCCAGTCTATCAAAGATTTGATCTAAGATGTGGAGATGTCCTTCTCTAGTAAGTGATTTTGCTAGTAAGTCATCCACATAGTCTTCCATCATGGTATGCATCATGTCATGGAAGATGGTGGTCATTGCTCTTTGATAGGTTGCTCCTGCATTCTTTAGACCAAAAGGCATTACATTCCAGCAGTATGTGCCCCATGGACATGTGAAGGCTGTCTTATGTTGGTCCTCTGGTGCGATCTTTATTTGATTGTATCTCGAAAAGCCATCCATGAGTGAAAGCATGGCATGTCCTGCTGTCAAATCTACTATGATGTCGATATTTGGTAGAGGGAAGTCATCCTTAGGACATGCCTTATTTAGATCTCTGAAGTCTGTACAAATGCGGATGCCCCCTTTTGGTTTGCCAACTGGTACAATGTTGGAGATCCATTCTGCATAATCAATTGGCCTAATGAAACCAACATCTAGGAGTTTCTTGAGTTCTGTTTTGACTAGCACTACAATCTGAGGATGCATCTTACGAAGCTTCTGCTTGACAGGTTTGGCTCCTTCTGCTACGGTGAGGTGAGGCATGACTAAATCAGGATCAAGCCCAGGCATGTCTGCATATGACCATGCAAAGTTGATCTGACGCTTCTAGAAGAACTCTATGAATTTAGGTTGTTCCTCTGGAGTGAGAAGAGATGCCAGATGTATGATATGAGGGTTTTCAGGAGTCCCCACATTGTATTCTTTGGTTTCCTCGATAAGAATCGTGGATCTTTCCTGTTGTGTACTAGCAGGGAGAATGTCAAACCCTTCATCCTCAGGCGCCTCAGAGAGGTTTTCACCGTTGGATACGCTCTTTCTTTTTACTTTTGTCGGATCAAACAGCGCCACAGTGTGGTTTTCACTGGAAGATCCATGTTTTATTGTTATATTTTTGCAGCTGAAGGGTTTGGCATCCGCCCCGAAGTATGCTGCGCTATTAAGTTCAATGGTGAATCCAGCTTTGTGATCCCCGCTTGGTAGATTATCCCTTAATTCCAAAAAGTCAATGATAGCCTCATCGTTTTGGAAGAGGTCAAGACATGGGGGATTTGGTTGGTTCCATTCGATGAGTTCAGGGTGGATAATGGGCATTACGTCATCGATTCGGTTAAGTGCGGGAGATGTATCAGTGAGGGTTAAGACAGTGTGGTGAAGGTCGTTGATGGTACTCTCCCTGTCAGAATCAGGCGTAGGATGAGACATAGGGTCTGTGGAAGATGTTTCCAGCTCAGGTACCCAAGTGGTCTTTATCTGTGCCTCTCCGTAAACAGGGATGTCTTTGCGTGGTGGAGGTGGTGATGTGTCTTCCTCATCTGAAGTATTAAGTTGCACTGAATCGAATTCCCACTCATGTGAGTCGGTCTCTGAATCACTCTCCAGCATTCGATTGCAATACCATACTGGGATGTCTTTGGAGTTAAACACGGCAGGCGTGATTGGTTTATGTACTTTTGTGGTGATCGGTGCTGCATGAACCGTGATGGGATTTAAAGGATTTGTCACTGGAAGTATCGGCAGTGTTGATTTAGTGACTTTTGTTGGAATGGCTGGTGCCATAGATGCTGTTGCGGGTTCCCATACAGTTGTTGCTACAAATGGTGTTGCTGATGGGATTACTGGTTCGTTTGGTGGGATGATTGGTATTGTAGATGGTTGTGGTGGGGTTGTGAGCCTCGATGGGGCAGTGGGGATAATGTTTGATGGTGCTTTGATTATGAAAGGTGTCCTCTTTGCAGTAGGTGGGCAAAATGGTTTGCTGGGTTTTCCTTTGAATCTGAGTTTAGGAAGGATCTCTTTTTCAAAGCCAAGGCCTGTATTACCTTTGGGCTTGAATTCTAGTAGCAGAGGTTCGTGTCGTCCTTGTTTGCAGTATCCCAAAGCACTCTGACCATCATATCCCATTCTTTGCATAATGAGGAGGCCTTTGCCATACTGTTCTGTAGGAAGTGTAACTCGCGGTTGATCAGTGGTGATGGGATCTTTATAGATCCATTCCGCTAGGTCCTCATCTTGTGTTTCTTCCTCTTGACTCTTTCCAAGGATGAAAGGCGTCAAAGGCACATGCAGGCGTGATTAGTGGTTGTTGGAGTAACTGTTGTGGTTTACCATGTGTTCTAGGAGAAGTGGGCATTTGTCCCACACAAAAGAGCTGACTCAAGTTATATTCCCCGAGACCTTCCTCTGCAACTTTCATCTTAAGCTTTTCTTGCTTGGGTATAGGGGTGTTCGAACTGGCAAGAGAGGTGGGACTTACATATGATGTGGAGGAAATTGCTTCCCTATTATTAGGAACAGTAATCTCTGGTTGATGGCTGATATTATGGCAAAACGCAAAGGGATTTGCATCGCCCAGGATTGTGATCTCTGCACCATTATGTGGGAACTTGATACATTGATGGTAGGTAGATGGAACAGCTTGCATGGCATGTATCCAAGGTCTCCCTAATAATAGATTATATGGCAGAGGAAGGTCCAGAACCTGACAGATGATGTGCTTTACCACAGGGCCCACTCGGATTGGTAGTACCACAGCTCCTTTGGATGAACGCTCTGCATCATCATAGGCCTTGATGGTGATCTTCTTGCGAGGATCCACTAATTCTATTGCATATCCCAGTGCTTTGACCAACTGTAGTGTACAAATGTTTAGGCCGGCTCCATTATCTATCAAGACTCGCTTGATCCGATGCTGGTTGATAAATCCTTCGATGTGGAGTGAGGCGTTATGCGGTTGTTGGAAGGAAGAGTTGTCACTTTCAGAAAAAGTGAAACAAGGTGATGACTTTAGATTTCCAACCATGGCTTGAAACTGGTCCGTATTAAGGTTTGCAGGGACTGACGCTTCTTGGAGTGCTTGATCCAAGATTGTTTTATGAGAGGGTGACAGACGCAAAAGCTCCAAAATGGATATAAGCGCAGGGGTTTTGTCTAATTGTTCCACAAGATTGTATTGCTTTGGATTGGAGGTGGTGCCTTGTGGAGCTGCCTTTATGGTGACCTTGCCACGACGTGTAACAATATTGCAATTTGAGGTGGGATTTTTGAAGGTGATAGTTGCAATTTGTTCACTGGCATCATACAGGTGATTTACAGTGTAGTTATACGCAGCCTACGTATAATCAGTGGTATCAGGACCTCGTCTGGAAGTGGAAGGACCCCTTTGATCTTGCGATGGAAGTGGATTCTTGAACATCTGATGATCATTATTGGTTGTTTTTGGATCATGTCCTTCAATCTCAATTTCTCCTCGATCAATAAGATCTTGAATGAGATCTTTCAATCGGTGACAATTACTTGTCTTGTGTCCTCTTCCTTGATGGAACTCACAGTGTTCAGTATCTCTCCACCATGCTGGTTTGACTTGAGGCTCATAATTTGATAACTTAGGTAGAGTGATCAAATTCTGAGAAATGAGTTGTCGCATCACTGTTTCAATGGGTTCCCCTAAGGGAGTGTATGTGCATTTTTGTTTTTGTGGACGAGGTCTTGGTTCATCATGAGATGTGATGCGACCTTGATTAAGAGGAACATTTGTGTTATTTTGAGGTGGAGGATTTTGTCCTGCAAATCGAACCACAGGTTGTGCATTTTGGATAGTTCGAGCATCCACAACTCCATCATTGACGATATTTTTATTCTTGTTCCAGAAGTTCGGTTTATCGCTATTGAAGCGAGGGCGAGGACCATCTTTGGTTTCATTAAAGATTTTGATGAGTCCTTTTTTGATGAGTGCCCTTTCACATTTTATACCCTTGGTGATCATATCGTTAAAAGAATCTGTATCTTTGACATCCAAGTGAAATTCCATTTCTTCGTTTAAGTTGGAAATGAAAATTTCCACTAGTTCTCGTTCAGGTAACTGAAGAGAACGTCTGCTAGACATTTGGCGCCATCGTTGCAGGAATACTGAGAATAATTCACCTGGTTTTTGTTTGGTGTTGCATAGATCAGCCATGGTGATGTCGCGTTCAATATTATAAGAGTAATGAGATAGGAACTTCTGGATGAGTTCCTCAAATGTTCTTATGCCACCTGGTAGTCGGGAAAACCATGATGTGGTTGTTCCTCCCAAGCTTTGGGGAAAAAGGCGCATTAAGTATGTGTCTTCATATGCAACTTCGAGACAGGCGAAATGAAGTTCTCGGACATGATCGCAGGGATCTCCCTTTCCTCTATATTTTTCGAATTTTGGTGTTTCGAATCCGCGTGGAAAGGGTGGCATATAAAGATTCCTATCAAACGGATAGGGACAGATGTCGTTAAGTGAGAATTGATTGGTCTTAACACCACTATGAAGTTGTTGGGCGAGATTCTCAACTTGTTGCCGCAACATCTCTATTTCATTAGGAGGAGGAGGTGGTGGGTTACCTCGAGGGATGTTATATCTGATGGGATCTCTACGCCTTTCCTCCTCATGGCGACTTTGTCTTTCTAATGGTTGTCTTAATTGGGCAAGATCAAAGTCTGAGGGGAGTTTGGCTCCTTCTTGAGCGACTTTTAAGAAGTGAGCATCTGCGTTGCTCCTTAGTATTTCATCAAATAATCTGTTAAAATGAGGATTATGCTGAACCCTTTCGATTGTTGAAGGAGTGGGTGTACCTGGGTTTTCATCATTCCCATTTCCTCCAAGTGCTTCTTGAAATTCATTGAGGTTGTCCTCTTCTTCCTCAATTTCTATTTCTCGTTGCCTTGATCGTGATCGGGTTTGAGCCATTTTGTTTGCAAGTTTGTTTTGAAGTTGATTGAAGATGATGATGAGTTTTTGATGAAAGATTGATGATTAGTGGATTTGTGTTTGTATGTAGATCTCTAGCACTTTAAGATAGATGTAACCGAAATTCCTTTTTTGAATTGCTTGCTTGTTTAGATAGATTTTGGATGTGATAAGGTGTAGAGAAATCTGAGATGTGTTACAGATTTTTGACTACCTAGCAATGAGAGGATTCACTCATGAACTAGTTTTAACCTGCGTAGATGTGTCTCTTAGGATGAGCTTATCCTAGATGTAGAAACAATCTAAAAAAGTGAGGTGATGTGTTTTGATTTCAAGCAATATCTAAAAGAGAACTTGGGACAAGAACCTCTTAATGTTTTGAGAGTTGGGACGGATTGATGATGAAGTGATGATGTATGAATGAGATGATGGATGAAAATGTTTTCAACTTCAATAAAAACTTTGTGTTACAAACGGGACAAACTCTATCTCTTCCCTTTCAGGCGTTGGTGGCACTTCTCGAGCTGTGTTGTAGGTGATACAGATGTTTGGGAAGAAGTTGGGATTAATCTTTCCTCCTTGATTTTTGTGATAACTCAGAGCTCTATATTGCATAAAAGCTCTGCGGTTCAATGATTCGGAATCAAATTCGTTTGTTTTACCTTGAAGGTATAGACGCATGCGATGTAGAAAGACTCTATGGGAGACAAAGATTTGTCTATTGAGATAGAAGAATTTCCTCCTTTTGATCAAAGCCTTTGAGCTTAATGGTCTTCTTTTCAAGGTAATATTCTGATGACACTTCTTTCGCAAGATGTGAAGAATGGTCATAAAATGTGATTCTTTGTTTGTTTGTACCTTGTTTTTGATGTTTTTGGTTGTGTTGACAGATGTTGGATGAATACTTTGTTTTTGGGATTGATTTTCTAATTTTTTCTTTTGACAAGAAAACAAAGCAAGCACACAAACACAAAATTGTAGCCTCAAAGGCACAAATGAGTATGGGTCTAGATCAACCCAATCCTTGGACTTGTTTTTGACCCTTCCTTTAGATTTATTTTAAGGTGTATTTCCAAAGCCTGAAGTCGGCTCAATTTGCACTAGGTCTGTAAAATGAACACACTTCAAACACTCTTTATCCCTATGGTCAGATGACCAGTTGTGATAAATTTAGCCCACATCTTGATATTTCTTCAACTTTGGTACTACATACCTTATGAATCCCGCCGTGGCAGGTAAGGATGTGATATACTAAGTCTTGCACGAGCATAACAAATAGATGATCCCTATGATGGGGGAGTCACCACTTTTATCAAGCCACAAGTGACCTTTCAAAAAGCTATGTTTCTACTCAAGGAAATATGTATGGTGAGTATCTTGGGAGCAAAACCATCTATGCTCTTGCACTAAATTATACCTCAAATATCCTCAATCAATAGAACAGGTGGGCTACTACTTAAAGGTGTTTAGTCATGTTCGATGGCTTTGGACATAAGTTCATTCTGCAGTGACTCACTTAAGAGCCTTGTAACTGGTGGTGGGGCCCATTTGTCCTTTCGGCCAGTTACACTGTAGGAACAGCTATACCCAAGGCTACAGCTTTCGCTCTCACCTGATTTCTATAGCGGCTCGAAGGATTTACCGCTCGAGGTCGTTCCCAAGAGTATCGATCCCTTGGCAGGCCTCTCTTAAAAAGATAAAATGTTGAGTGTTACTAACACTTTTCTCTTGCACCTAGGACCACGAGAGCCAAGGGAGAGGATAGTGTGTGTTAGAGGTAGGACCACTCGACTGACTTTTGTGCACAAGCGTGCCAAACACGAAATTCACTTGTTCTTTTTAATCCAACATTTGCAAAGATGATCTAACTATTTGGAGATGTTGCTCCAACAGCCATGGTGTTCATTTTAAATATGTTTTGTAATCTAGAAGTTGAAAGTCCTGGTCAACTTAATGAAAAACACGTTTGCATGAAGGAAAATTTGTTTTTGGCCAAAAATAAAGACAAGTGGATTGTTCTTTTTACTGCACCAAAAATTTGAAGTGTGGATTGTGATTTTTTTTAAGTCCCAATTGATGCAAGAAAGAAAGTTTGTTTTGTTCATTTTTAAGCACCAAAACAAAATGTATCCCTAACTAGAAAACAATGAAACTATTTTTTTGTGTTTTTAAGTTCTTTTTAAGCACTAAATAAAAAAAAAATTTGTGATTTTTGTTGTGTTGTTAACCTGCACAAAGAAAAGAACAAGTTAAGAAAATTAATGTTCACAGGGGGGGCTTCCACAAGCCTAATTTTTGATTTTTCGGTTACAAGTCCATTTGGGCGACACTCTGTCGCAATAGCGCTATTCTGTGTTTTTGCAGAAGCGCTGATTGACACGATAGCACTAGTCTGCGTGAGCAGAAGCGCTAATTTAAATGGTAGCGCTGAAAGAAAACATAATCCCGAGTAGACAAACGCGCTGAAAGTATGTCAATAGCGCTGAAACGGGGACAATAGCGCTGAAATGTTGTCAAAAGCGTTGGAACATATTCAATAGCGCTATCTTAGTGTCAATAGCGCTAAAAGAAATCGTTGCAAAAGCGCTAAAACGCGTTCAATAGCGCCGAAGCGCGACCTGTGTGGCAATTTCAACAAGAAAAATGTTAATTTCAAAAATAATCATCAAAAGGTTGCGTGTTCGATTCACGTCGGGTTCACCAAATGATGCCCTCCTAAATGACACAATTGTTAGTTCAAGATCAAACAACACAAAACACACAAGATGTTAGAGTTAATCAATCAAAAACTAAAACATGAAGGCATTCCAAAGGAGACACTAAAAACATGCTAATGAATCTAACTAAAGAAGTAAAGACAATGAGATATCTCCAACTATCTCATAGCATGATATTAGCTCCTTCTCCCTTGTTCCTCTCCTCTCCAAGTTCCAAAATAGTGTAGCTCTCAGCAGCTTTTTGCACTATGGATGCTTATGGAGGATTGAGATTTGTAGAATAGCTCCAAACATGAAATGAAAAGCTATTTTTAATGCTAAAATGATTGATTTTACCAAAAAGACAAGATTTAGTTATGCTATGCTAAATGCTCTCTAAAATGGCTATAGTCTAAATGCTTACAAGTTTTCAGGATCTGGATTATGAAGGAATGGGCTCTATTTATAGGAAAAATGGAGCAATGGATGGCCAGGATTGAAAGGTTTAATCAAGGGTCAAGCTTGAAAGTTGGGGATCCATGTGCACAATTTGCACCAATAAAATAGTGACAAGGGTCAACACAGGATTGGGTTGAGAGAAGAGGTTGGAGGCATTAAAGGCCTGAGAAGACCTCATGGTTATCTAAAGGCTAAGGGTCAAGCCTAAATTAGGATTACCCACTGGATTAGGAGTTAATCCAAGGATAAACCTTTGTGCAAATGATTAAGAGATAATCATGGTCAAAAGCATTAATGACCTGATGAGACCCTTGGGTTGAGTAGAGGTTGAGTCAAAACAAATGTTTTAACCATGTAGGAGGGTTTGGGTTAACCATTAATGGTTATTGGAGACTTTGTGGATTAAGTGGTTGAAAGTTGGAAGCCTTTAATGGTTTTCAAAGACTTTGAGGATTTAAGTGGTTGAAGGTTGAAAACCTTTAAAGGTTATCCAAGACTTTGAGGATTTTGAGAAGTGACTTCCCTTTGCTTAGGAATGTGACAATATTTAGGGGATGGATTAGGCTAATTAGGAAGGGGTTAGAAGAATCTAGAAGGGGATTAGATTTTGCAAGTGGATTTGATGGGTGAGGGAAAATAGGATTTTATTTAAAATAAAAATTCATTTATTTCAATAAATGTGTACAAGTTGCATTTGTAGGAAAATGCAAGTGGGGGGGTTTTAAAATGATTTAAATAAATGTTAATTTATTTAAAAGAGGAAAAGGGAGATTTAATTCAATAAATTGATTTTATTTATTTAATTGATTTGAATTGGATTTAATGAATTAATTAAAATAAATTGAATAATTTATTTAATTAATAGAAGAATGTTTGGGGATGAATTAATTAAATATTAATTTAATTAATTGATGGTTAGTGGATTTTTAATCAAATAAATACGAAATATTCATTTAATTAAAATGGACAGATTTATGTGACTACAGAATGGATTTGAAAAATGATAAGGATGAGATGATCAAGTTGCCAAGATGATTTCCTGGGCTCAAAAGGGCAGCATAAGCTTACTGGATTTCAAGATGTTTTGAATGAAGGGATGGAGCCCTATTTTATTGGAAGAGGAGAGGAAAATGAATGGCTAGGATGAATTCGAGATGAAGGGCTAAGATTTACTTGTGAGCTCACACAAGGTCCAAGAGAGGGTGTGGAGACCAAGAAATATGCCTTAAAGGCATTTTGTATCTCCACACTCCACAAGATGCATTGGAGGAATTAAAAATTCTCCAAAAAAGGATATCATGGGGATTGGAGGTGTTTATGGTGAAAATGGATAACAATAATAACAAAATTGAAAGGCTAAATGAATTCAACCACCAAACCCTAGCCTAACAACAACAAAGATCCACCATAACATATGAAGATTACCTAAGACAATGCAAATAACTCAAAATCACAAAGATTATACCATCACATGTCCAATAGGGTTTTGATCTCCATTCTTCCTATCTCCATTGATCTTGCTTGATATATTTGCTCTCAGATTTTTATATGCACAAGAGCTCAACAAAGAACGGAATGTGGTTGCAAGTGGAATTGTAGTGTAGCCAAGTACTCCAAAATCAGTCATTAGGATATGTCATTAGGGTATGTCATTAGGGTTTGACAATGAAGAAAGCATCTTCTTAAATAGAAGACACAATAGGAAATGGAGGGTTAAGATTGAGAGGTGTAAAAAGAGAGGTCGGCTAGGATTAGAGGGTAGGTAAAAGAAATAATAAAATAATGAAAGAGGTAGGTAGTGTATGAATTAAGAGATGAATGACATGTGTCATGTGTAGAAAAAGATAATGAATTAATTAAATAAATAAAGATTTATTTAATTAATAGAAGAAGTAGGACAATTAAATAAATAAGATATTTATTTAATTTAGGAAAGGGATAATTTAAATAAATAAATGTATTTATTTAAATGAGAAACAAGGCTAGAAGAGGATAAATGAATTAATTAAATAAATAAAGATTTATTTAATTAATAGAAGAATTAGGCTTAGATAATTAAATAAATAAAATATTTATTTAATTAGACATGACAATTTTGAGTGTCTACAGGAGGAATAAAAAGGAATTAAAAATTCCTTAGGAGAGGGGATGCCTAGAGGAATGTGTGATTTCAAAAATCTTACATTCACCTAGGAAAAGAGCATTTAAAGCTAGTGGCTGGATGAAAAGGACAAAGAGTTGACTTTGTAGCTAATCATGATGAGTAACCATTAACAACTCATTAGGAGGGGGATTAGAGGAAATGTTAGGTGGGATTAATATTTGTAGGAGAATTTGACTAGGAGAGAGAATGAGTGAAGGGAATAAAAAATTAGAAGAATAGTGTTAAGTGAGTTTAGGGAGTTTCTAGAAGAATGAATTAAGAAGATGATTTGTAGTTATCATGTAGGTTAACTAATTAATTGAAATTAATTAGCTAAGAGGAAGATTTGTGAGGATTTGATTTTTTTAGAAGAATAAAGAAAGGGATTGATTTATTAAATAAATCAATCATATACTATAGTGACAATATTAATTATATTTAATTAATATTGAGAGGAATTTGAATTAACATAATTAATTAATTATGCGAGGAATAATTAAAATAATTATTTTTAAGTGTCTACATTTTGCCCCTCTTTGAAGCAAGGCGTGATGACACATTGATTCAAAGAATAATTTTGTTTTGATGCTGATATTGGTTTGATAGGATGCCCTGGCTCTTGATTGATAGATTATGGTATGGTGATGCCCCCTCAGGAGATAAATTGTGGTATTTGATCTTTGGAGTTTTGCAAAATTGATATCCCGATAGATTTGATTTGATTCGATTGATAAGATCTAGATTCAGTCTGGTTTCAAGAAGAATTCATCTTGTATAAGACAAAGATGATCAAAGTGTCTGGTTTCAGGAAGGATACATCCTGTATAAGACATGACTGATCACAACGTCTGGTTTCAAGAAGGATTCATCTTGTATAAGACATGATCAGATCACAACGTCTGGTTTTAGGAAGTATTCATCCTGTATAAGACATGATCGGAGTGTCTGGTTTCAGGAAGGATACATCCTATATAAGACATGACTGATCACAACGTCTGGTTTCAGGAAGGTTTCATCCTATATAAGACATGATCAGCTCACAACGTCTGGTTTCAGGAAGGATTCATCCTGTATAAGACATGATCGGAGTGTCTGGTTTCAAGAAGGATACATCCTGTATAAGACATGACTGATCATAATGTCTAGTTTCAGGAAGGATTCTATAAGACATGATCAAATCACAATGTCTGGTTTCAGGAAGGATTTATCCTGTATAAGACATGATCAGAGCGTCTGGTTTCAGGAAGGATACATCCTGTATAAGACATGAATCGGGATCAGAATTGATTATGTGAGGAAAAAGAAAAGTAGAGGAAGAAAAATTAAGGTGGAAGGGATAGATGAGGAACAAATATGAAGCAGTCGTGAGGTATTTGGAAAGAAGAATACGAGATGCGAGACTGCGGAGGAAAATGGGGGCAATTGAGAACTCCATGGGATTATTGAGTTTAGGATTTGATGGAATGATGGTGAGATTTTGTGCACAACAAATGTGGAGAACTAACCTAGTTTGATGTTGCCCTGAGTGACTTGCACCATTGATTATAGAAATCAGGATGCCATGAGAAACGCAGGGTGTGGACTGACTCTGTAGACAAACAAGAATTTCTTGCACACAGCAATGTGAGTGTTAAGAAACACTAATACAGAGTTGTGGGTTCATGCAAGGAAACCCTCAAACACACCGATACCTCTTGTACATGAGAAGGTAAGTGTTGATAAACACTAATACCAGGTCGCCGATTTATACAGGAAGGATCCAAAACATGCCATACTATGAAATATGCCCCAGTATGCACCTATCATAACGTACTTGGATATGGAAGAACCCAAGCAGTTGTAAATAGTGGCAGTCGTAGGGCAAAAGATGCAAGCCTATATGAAAAGATCTAACAAAATCTAATAAGTCTCTTCCTTGCGACCACATGATACCTCTTGCCAATAGTAGAACTAGGATGGACTTGGGATTGTTTCTCAAGACTTCTTGAAGCTTACACACAGAGGCATAAAATCTCAATTTCAATGGGACATTCCTTGTTCATGACTTAGGCGAAGAATTCATCATCATATGCATGTTTTATTGGGAGGCAGAAAAGAAGGAATGTTGTGCATGGGTGGGTTGGATGGCGGATGATTTGTAGTATCGACATGATAGACAGTGGATCCAATTATTTACCTTGGCATGTGCATAGAGGTTTTCACCAAGGTACTTGTCCATAGCACCACCAAGGGGTTTTCACTAATGGATGAATTGTTTTTTCTTTCTTTTTCTAATTTTTTAATTTTTTTTGTGTCATAAGGTGCCTGTTTGCCAGGTTTTCACCAAAGTGACGATTTTTTCAAGATCTTTTTCTCATTTTTTTTTAATTTTTCTTGATTTTTTTGTTTTTTGACAATTTAAGACTTTATGAGGACTAAGCATAAAATCTTTTGAGGTGCATGATATTCATTGGATCATCTAAAGGATTGCCTTCAGGAGTAGCCAACTGATAAGCTCCTGATCCATATTTCGCTGTGATTACATATGGTCCAAGCCAATTAGGCTCGAACTTGCCTTTCTTTTCTCTTTCTTGTATATTTTTCTGATTTTCCATGAGGACAAGATCACCAACTTGGAATTCTCGGGTTCTGACTTTTTTATGATAACTCATGCATAGACGGTTTTGATATACCCGGAGATGATTCAAGGCCTTGAGGCGCCTTTCATCTAACAATTCTAGCTCTTGTAAGCGGGCAATTCTGTATTCTTCCTCTGGTAGGATGTTTTGCAGCGATACCCTTAGAGAGGGGATCTCAAGGGGAAGGATGGCTTCAGAACCAAATACTAGGGAATAAGGAGTGGCACCTGTGGGGGTGTGGATGGAGGTGCAGTAGGCCCACAATGCAGGATGGATTTGGAGGTGCCAATCATGACCTACTTCATTGACTGTCTTTTTGAGGATTTTTATTAGGGTTTTATTAGAAGCCTCAGCTTGGCCATTTCCTTGGGGGTAATATGGAGTGGAGAAGCGGTGTTGGATGTTGAATTTTTGGCAGAGTTCTTTGACATCCCAGTTCTTAAATTGTTTACCATTATCTGTGATGATAACTTTTGGGATGCCATATCGGTAGATTAGGTAGTATAGGATAAATTTGGATATTTGCTTGCCGGTGGTGAAAGTAAGAGGGATAGCCTCTACCCACTTGGTGAAGTATTCGGTTTCGGTGATAATAAATTTATGTTCGTTTGAAGATGAAGGGTGGATTTTTCCAATGAGATCAAGCCCCCACTGCGAGAAGGGCCATGGTGTAATGAATGGCTGCAGTTCTTGTGATGGTGCATGAATCCTATCACCATGCTGCTGGCAAGGGATGCATTTCTTCACATAATTGTATGCATCTTCTTCCATTTTAGGCCAATAGTATCTCGTTCTCAAAAGTTTTTTAGCCAATGTGAGTCCACTTGAGTGTGCCCCACAGATACCCTCATGTACTTCATGTAATGCCCATTCTGCTTCTTGTTTATCTAAACACCTTAGGAGGGAACCATCAAAATGCCTTATGAACAAGGTGTCTGCAAGGATGGTGTAATGGGCACATCAACAGATGAAGGTTTGGTGTTGGGTTTTGGTGAGGTGTGGGGGAATGGTGTTGTCTTTGAGGAAAGTGAAGGTTTCTTGGTACCAAGGGGACTCACGACCAACGAGAACACACACCATTTCAGACTCTGGTAGGTTGTATGCTGGTATAAACAATTGCTCAACCAAAAACTCACACTTCTGACTGTGTGCTGGCATTTGAAGGAGGGAGCCAATGGTAGCCATTGCATCTGCAGCCCTGTTGTTTGTTCGTGGGATTTGGTCAAACTTGATTGCCGTGAAATGTTGCTTAAGATCTTCAACCATGGTATGGTAGGGAAGGAGTTTATCATCTTTTGTTTGGTATTCATCATTGACTTGTTTTATGATGAGTTGGGAATCACCATAGACTTGTAATTCCTTTATTTTTCAGTGGATAGCCAAGCGTAAACCTATGATGAGGGCCTCGTATTCTGCTATGTTATTGGTACATGCAAAGGCTATCTTGTATGATTTGGGGATGCCATCTCCTTGAGGTGTGACCAATAATATTCTTGCCCCCAATCCATTTTGAGTGTAGGAGCCATCAATATACAATTTCCATGTGGAGGATGTGGTAACAGTCATAATGAACTCATTTGGTAATTCTGTGAGAAGAGGATGGTCGCTTGGAAGTGGAGCTTCAGCCAACTGATCTGCAATGACTTGTCCCTTGATTGCCTTTCTGTCCACATATTCAATGTCAAACTCGCTTAAGAGCATGACCCATTTGGCGATTCTGCCAGTGAGAGCAGCTTTGGACAAGAGATATTTAAGTGGCTCAATTTTAGCAATTAATTTTGTCTTATTATTTAGCATATAGTGTCATAGTTTCTGTGTGCTAAACACTAATGCCAAACATGCTCTTTCAATGGGGGTGTAATTGAGTTCATATCATACCAAAGTCTGACTGATGTAGTAAATGGCGTGTTCCTTCCCTTGATCATCTGTTTGCGCCAATAATGCCCCCAATGCCATTGCAGTAGCACATATATACAAAATAAGGGGTTTTCTAGGAGCAGGAGGCATCAATATGGGAGGTGATGCTAGATATTCTTTTAATTTCTCAAAGGCCTTTTGACATAGGCAATCCCATTTAAATTTTGTGTCTTTGCATAGGAGGTGTGCAAATGGATGGCACTTATCTGCTATTTGTGAAATGAAACGTTTGACAAACTGGAGTTTTCCCTGGAGACTGCGCAGTTGTCTGAGAGTTTTTGGTGTAGGCATTTCCATGATAGTTTTTACTTTTGCAGGATCGACCTCGATGCCTCTGCGGGAAACAATGAATCCTAATACTTTTTCTGATGTGACTCCAAACACACACTTTTTTGGATTTAGCCGTAGTTTGTATTTTTCTAATCTTTTAAAGATCTGCTTTAGAATGGGAATGTGTTCTTGTCTTGTCTTAGATTTGCCTAGCAGATCATCCACATAGTCCTCCATAATTTTGTGTAAGAGGTCATGAAAAATTGTTGTCATTGCACGTTGATACATAGCTCCAGCATTTTTAAGGCCAAAAGGCATGACCCGGTAATAGAAGGTACCCCATGGTGTTGTGAATGCAATTTTATGCTGATCCCAATCTGCTATCCTAATTTGGTTGTATCCAGAAAACCCATCCATTAGCGATAACATTTCATGTCCTGTTGTAAGGTCCACAATCATGTCTATATTAGGGAGCGGGAAATCATCTTTAGGACAAGCTATATTTAGATCTTGGAAATCTGTGTAGATGCGGATGCCCCCAGTAGGTTTGCCTACAGGTACAATGTTGGAGACCCATTCAGCATAATCTATTGGTTTGATAAATTTTGTGTCTAACAACTTTTGGAGTTCCGCCTTGACCAGGAGTGCAATATGTGGGTGCATTTTGCACAATTTTTGTTTTACAGATTTTGCATCTGGGTGAACAGCAAGATTGTGAACCACCAAGGCAGGGTCCAACCCCAACATATCGAAATAGGACCATGCAAAATTGATTTTTACCTCTGTAAGGAAGTTGATGAAGTCTTGTTTCTCGATTTCTATGAGGGATTTGGCAATGAGCACATTTTTTGAAATGACTTCAGTGCCCATGTTGATGCTATCTATTTCTTCTATCAACAAATTTGATTTGTCCTGTGGAAGGTAACCAATGGTAGGGAGGTCAAATCCCTCATCGTCAAGTGCCTTTTCTAGGTTTTCACTTTCAGATACACCCTTTGTTTTTATTTCTTGTTCATCCAAAGGCACCTCAGGGAGGTTTTCAACTATGGAATCATATATTTTTCTTTTATTATCTTTTTTGTGGCTAAGGGCATTGACTTGACTACCAAAGTATCCCTTTTTGTGTAGTTGAATACCCTCAATTCTGCTACAATCTTCCATATTTTGCGATGTTAGGAGAGCAATGAGAGCATTATCGTCGGTGCAGATATCTAAAGTGGGTTTGTCTTTTTGGTCCCAATCAATGAGTTCAGGATGGACAAGATGTAGCTCATGTGAAGTGGGAGGGGTTACAGGGGTGATGGTATTGATGTAAGCGTCCAAGAAGATATCTTTCTCGTATTCATAAGGCATTTCATGGAATTCCTCTTCGTCAGCGCTTTTGATATCTAAAGAAGGACTAGAAGGGGCACCAGTGATAGTAATCTTAGGCACCAGGGTGTACCCCAAGCCTCTGTTGTATCTGTAGGAGATAGGATTTATGGGTGTTTTTCTTCCTTTCTCCTTTGGTCCTAGGCCGTGTCCTTTGTAACCCATTTTTTCAACTATGGCAAATGCTTTTGGGTACATTTCTTTGGATATTCTTGCTAGATCTTCATCCTCTTCTCTATACAGCCATGAAGAGATATCTTCTTCGAGGCTCTTATTATCAAGTGGGCCCCATTACTGGAAGGTGGTGTTTTGGCATTGCATGACTGGTTTTGGGTCCTTTTTTATCTCTTTTGGTTTGCCAAATGACTTAGGAGAGAGAGGGAGGTTGCCTATTAAAAAGACATCCTCCAACTTTTATTCTCCACAGCCATTGTCCAAGATCTTGATTTGATTATCTGGTTGGGATGATGTGGAGGCAACATTTGATGTGTCAGATGGAGGCATTGGCGAGGGTCTATTTAGTGGGCAATGATACAGATGCTTCCCCTCTAATAGTTTGCAATATTGAAAAGGTTGGGGATCACCTTTGATAGTGATCTCTCTTCCGTTATAGGGGAATTTTATGCATTGGTGATAGGTGGAGGGTACGGCCTGCAAGGAATGAATCCATGGCCTCCCAAGGAGAATGTTGTAGGGAAGGTCAAGATCTAGTACTTGGCAAGGGGTTTCAATTGTAATGGGGCCCACTTGAAGAGGTAAGGTGACCACGCCCTTTGAAATTTTTTCTGCATCATCATATGCCTTTATTGTGATCCTTCCTGATGTGTCTATCAGATCCTCAGAAAGTCCTAATTATTTTATTAATTTCTATGTGCACAGATTAAGCCCGGATCCACCGTCTATCAGGATACATTTGACCTTGTGCTTGTGGATGAGAGCTTCGATGTGCAAAGGTTTGTTATGGTCTTCATCTGCAGGAGCATCTTTGGAGTTAAATACAATGTGTTGCTGGGCAGCAAGGTTTCCAATGAGGGCTTGGAATTGGGTGGCATTGATATTATCTGGAACACGTGATTGGAAAAGGGCTTGTTCCAAAATTTCTTTATGGATCGGGGAGGTCTTGAGAAGTTCCAAAATGGAGATCTGCGCGGGTGTCTTCCCAAGTTGATCAAGGAGGTCATATCGGCGGGTGGAAGACATGGGTGGGGGGTTTGGTGGGCGAGGAACTCCTTGGATGGTGACTCTTCCTCGGTGTGTAGTTGCATTGCAGTCATTCTGGAAATGGGAGGTGGAAGGCGTGGTGCCCTGAATGACTATCCTAGCAGGATTTGATCTGCTTTGGGAAGAAGGAGGATTAACTCCTTGGATGGTTATGACATTGACATTATTGTCTGTAGGTTCAATGCGACCTACCAAAAAATCAAAACTGGTTACGTGATTAGCGTAGTCATAACCCATTTCATTAGATGATGAGCCTTTTCCTTTATCATGCTTCAGGAAGGGTTCCTGGTACATTTTGAGTTTGTCATTGTTATTACCAGGTTTTGCAATTGCTACTTCAATCTCACCTCTATCAATGAGATCTTGTATGTAGATCTTCAGTTTCATACACTTTCATGTATCATGTCCCTTGATACAATGGTATTCACAATACTCATTTTCATTATACCATCTCGGTTTAGGTTGATTGGGGTCAAATGGGCGAGTGATTGGAAAAACCACTACACCTGCTTGGACAAGTTTTTGAAACACCACTTCAATAGGCTCAGCCAGAGGAGTGAAATCTCTTGTAGTCCTGTTATTCGATTGGGGTGGTCGTCCCTGGATTGAGACATTGTTGTGAGGTTTTTGGGATTGATTTTGGTTGTTGAATTGATGATTGTTGGTGGTGGATTTTGGGGGAGCGGCCACAGTTTGGACCCGCTTTGCATCAGTTATACTATCATTGACCACATTTTTGTTTTTGGACCAGAATTTTGACTTGTCATTATAATAAGAGGAAAAACTTTGTGTCGACTTTTGGTAATGTTTCAAGGTTCTTTCTTCCAACAAGACACATTCGAGGGCGAGACCCTTATCGGTCAAATTTTGGAAGGATTTGATGCATTGGGATATTAAAGGTCTTGAAAGTTCAGGCACCAAGTTATTTTGGAATAGCTCAATTTGATGTTGTTTTGGCATGTCCCACTGAAATTTCTTGATAAGATGTCACCATCTTTGTAGGAAATTGGCGAAGGTTTCTCCGGGCCTTTGTTTTGTATTACATAGGTCCATCATAGAAACATCATTACCCATGTTGTATGCATAGTGGGCCACAAATTTTTCTGCCAAGTTTGGAAAAGAGACAATGGAACCTCGTGGTAAAGATGAGAACCATGCCAAGGCATCTCCCGTGAGCCTCTTGGGAAAGAGTCTATGAAGATAAAGGTCACTATAGGAGACTTCCTGACATAAGATGTGGAATTCTCGAACATGATCTCGGGGGTCTCTTTTGCCTTCATACTTGGTGAATTTAGGAATCTCAAATCCTAGGAGATATTCTTCCTTTTATTAGTCCTTTGTTTCATGTCCTTGATGATATTCTTCATGTCTTAAATTTCCTTGATGAGGTCTTGTTGTGGGCTTTGATAATGATGAAGTGTATTTGCCCCAAGAATTAGATGAACCAAAGAAGGTGCACCACCACCAATATATTGATATGATGAGGAGGTGGGAACATGGGATGTGATGACCGATGTCGTTGGGGTTTGAGGGACAGTTGGTTGCGGTCCGCCAACTATTGTGATGGGATTGAATACGGCCCAGATAAAATTTGCGACATTGTTGGGAGGAAGGGAAGTTTGTGGAATAGAAATTTGTGGTTGAATAGAAGGAGGTGGTATAGAAGTTTGTTGGAGAATGGATGAGATCGGATTTGATAGTGGTATGGATGGTAAGGAGGAAGAAGGTGGGATGGAGACCACGGTGGGAGGTACCGCGGGTGGCATTGATTGAGCCTGAATGATTGATGGGGCTGCAATTGATTGAGTTTGAATAGTAGGTGCAGCACTTTGTGTGGGAGCGAGGTCTCCTTATGGTTGTTGGGTGAGAGCGGATCTATTAAATTCAGGTGGAAGTTGAGCTCCATGTTCAAGGAGAGTTTTCAGAAGTACAGTAGGATTGTGTTTAATAAACTTTTCCATCATCTCCACTAGGAAAGTTTGCACTTCTGGACAAAGTTCATCTTGGTTAACCACGTCAAGATTTTGACTTTGATCTTGATCGCTAGGTTGCCCACTTTGTGTATGATCTTGTGTGGGATCTTAATATAGGACACCAATGTCTGGCATGCCATATTGTTGTTTAGCCATCTTTTTCTTTTGGGATCGAGTTGCAACCATACACGATATTTGTGATGAAAAGACTTAGGAAAAATGTGATGAAAGGACTTAGGAAATTTGAGGATGACTGATGGAGGAGGTATAGTAGTGATGGTTTAGAAGAAATTTGATGACTAGGTTGTCTTTGGTATGAACATGAAGGATCGATTCGAATGGCAAGTTATATGAAGGGATACGACCACCCTGATTTTGATGATAGTTGGTGTTTCAAAGGACAAACTTGAATGTTGATGGAGATGACGGACTCTTAGCTTCTCTCTTAGGCTTATGAAATATGGGATGGACAGAGCTTTGACGCAAATTTTTTTTTTTTGGACTTGGTGTGGGTAATGACTTGGACAATTATTTGTGTCTTGACAAGTGTTTTTGCAAAGTGTTTGGGGATAGTGATGTGTTTTTAGTCTACTCTTGGCAAGTATGTATCAAACAAAGCAAACACAGTGATCAAATGCATATTATATCAAAGACACTCATGCTCATATACAACATTCTTAAGGCTGGCAAGGACAATAGTCATTGAATCCCAATTGGTTTCCCATCTACGCTTACCCAGAGTGGACACTTAGATGCTTGACCCCACTGGCTCCCCTCCACGACACTCACTTCTCGGGGCAGCCAAGCATCAATTCCCATGAAAACTCCTTATGGCGAACTTTGTGTCTCTACTAAGGGTTGTAAGAATATGGGCCGCTTCAGAGGTCTGACCTCCTGCACCAATGACTAGAAGGTTTTTGGCCACTATGAACAAGGTGTTTAGTAAGTCTTCCCGTTAGGAGCTACCCTTCGAAGTTGCACAAGCACAATTGAGGCCTATAGCCCAATGAAGCACCAAGAACTTAGTAGTCATGCAAGTATGATCGAGATCTCTAGGATCCTACTAAGCACCCAATGTGAGGGTGAACTCTCATATAGCCCCAACTATTAACCCTTTCGTAGTCAATGGCCTATTTATTATAGTTTGTTGGGAACCCCAGGTCCGGGTGTACTTGCTTGGGTCGTTCCCCTCTTATCTTCTCAAAGAGCAAGTTGGGAGGGCAGGCCCGCTAGAGGTAAACACACAATCAAACAAGAAAAGGTTGGAGGGTCTGGATTTCTGATCGTCTAGTAAGACGAGAGCATACTTTCCTACCTTTACACTTTTCTTAAAGACACATAAGACAATGGTTCATTCCATTTTAATTAATATCGAGGTGCCTAATTTAAATAAATGCACAATATTTGGTTGAATCAGCTAGGCAACTTGCAAAACCACTTGATTAGTAGTTTGAAAAATGGAGTCTTCAAAAAGCATCCTGCAAAACAACTTGATTAGTAGTTTGGAAAAACAGAGTCTTCAAGAAGCGTCCTGCAAAACAACAAAATGACCAAAAATATTAATTTTTTTTTTGATTTTTTGGGAATGAATAGAAAAACATGAATAAAAACTTTTTTACTAATGACAAATGTGGATTTGAAGAAAGCTTTGATGGGTAAATGGGGTTTGACTAGGTTTTTGCCACTTTCCAAGGGATAGGCAAGCGAAAAATGGGGATTTTGGAGGAGAGATGACGGAATGAGAAAATTTGTTCAAGAGGGACAAAGAAGCAAAAGTTGGAGATGGATAATATGAGAAAAATTTGGAGGTGATTGGATAAAAGGGGAAGGAGTTATGACAAACCCTAAAAATAGAGAAATATGGGATTTTGGGCTTCAAAAAGTGGATTTTTGGGATAAGGTCTCCAAGGAAGGAAATGTGGAAAATGGCAATGCGGAGAATCTGGTGAAGTTTGGAGGAAAATGGAGTCGAGATAAAGAAGATATGGCAAAAAAATAGAACAGACATAAACCCTAGATTTAATAGAGCAGACAGAAACCTTAGATTTAACATAGCAGAAACCCTAAATTTAATAGAATTAAAAAAAATGTCAAAGGTCTGGATTTCTGATTGTCTAGATAGACAAGAGCATAATCTCCTACTTTCACACTTTCCTACTGTCAGACAGATTATCTTTAAACAAAGCAGATAACAGGAAATGAAAAAAAAAGAAATGCAGACTACAGTTAGCGCCTAAAAATTTCAGACAGATTAACAGAGCAGACAGTAGCACTAAACAAATAGAAAAGTGTCAAAGATCCGGATTTCTGATTGTCTAGATAGACAAGAGCATACTCTCCTATTTTCACACTTTCCTGTGGTCAGAGCATACAGTCGCGCTAAACAGAATAGAAAAGTGAAAGGTCTAGATTTCTGATTGTCTATATAGACAAGAACATACTCTCCTACTTTCACACAGATTATAATTAAACAGAGCAGATAACAGAGTAAATAACAGATCGGATAACAGGAATTCAAATTCCCACAAAAATGCTCGCGCTAATCATAGAGCTATCGTGCTAAAACTGAAACAAAAAGAGAAAAAGAACATAAATGAAAACGCAATAGAAACAGAAAAGAAGTTGTTGCGTCGAAATACAGAGCCGCTATTCTGGAACCTACAAAAAAGATTTTTTTTTTCTGCAGTCACGCTATTCTAGAACCTGCGTCTCACAACTCACAAAAACCTTAAAAAAAAAATTAGTTCTTAGGGATGTGGGTCCCACCGGGCGTGCCAAAATGAAGAGGGGAAAACAGATTTGAAAGTCAAATGATCAAAACATAACGAAATAAACATGCAGAATACTAAAATATCATTAAAAGACCATTCCACCTTTCTATTTTACCTTCTCCTTCGGATTGAGCTTGATGAAGTGAAGGCGCCTCTTGATAATGCTCCACTTGATGTGCTCCTTTGATTGCTGGATGTGGATGGCTCTCCAATGTTGTGCACAAAGGGAATGGATTTGAAAAATGATAAGGATGAGATGATCAAGTTGCCAAGATGATTTCCTGGGCTCAAAAGGGCTGGGCTCAAAAGGGCAGCATAAGCTTACTGGATTTCAAGATGTTTTGAATCAAGGGATGGAGCCCTATTTTATAGGAAGAGGAGAGGAAAACAAATGGCTAGGATGAATTCGAGATGAAGGGCTAAGATTTACTTGTGAGCTCACACAAGGTCCAAGAGAGGGTGTGGAGACCAAGAAATATGCCTTAAAGGCATTTCGTATCTCCACACTCCACAAGATGCATTGGAGGAATTAAAAATTCTCCAAAAAAGGATATCATGGGGATTGGAGGAATAAAAAGAAATTAAAAATTCCTTAGGAGAGGGGATGCTTAGAGGAATGTGTGATTTCAAAAATCTTACATTCACCTAGGAAAAAAGCATTTAAAGCTAGTGGCTGGATGAAAAGGACAAAGAGTTGACTTTGTAGCTAATCATGATGATTAACCATTAACAACTCATTAGGAGGGGGATTAGAGGAAATGTTAGGTGGGATTAATATTTGTAGGAGAATTTGACTAGGAGAGAGAATGAGTGAAGGGAATAAAAAATTAGAAGAATAATGTTAAGTGAGTTTAGGGAGTTTCTAGAAGAATGAATTAAGAAGATGATTTGTAGGAATCATGTAGGTTAACTAATTAATTTAGCTAAGAGGAAGATTTGTGAGGATTTGATTTTTTTAGAAGAATAAAGAAAGGGATTGATTTATTAAATAAATCAATCATATGCTATAGTGACAATATTAATTATATTTAATTAAGATTGAGAGGAATTTGAATTAACATAATTAATTAATTATGCAAGGAATAATTAAAATAATTATTTTTAAGTGTCTACACTATTAAATATATAGTTTTATTGCCCGCTTGTTACACAAGTAAATAGATGAAAGTTCATTAACGAAAAAAATGGGTAAATTTGTAACGTTACCCTGTTCCATCAAGTTGCTAACAAGACAATAATACACATGACCTTGCTTGTCTAAAAAAATCTAATGGAGTACATGTAATATGGAAGTTAAGATTCTTTAATTAAGATACCGGAAATCAAAATGCTTCAAACAGTGCTACCAAGATTCTTAATCCAGGTTTGTTATGCTTTTAATTTTTTTTTTTTAAATATCACTATTTAAGATCAATTTATTTTGTCCATTCATGGTACCTCTACTTTCTCATGGTCTAGTTTATAACTATAAAATTTAAGAGTCAATATGCAAGTTCATGGTCATTTTTAAGGGAATAGTTAGAATAGAAAGAGAGAAAAAAAATTCACCATCTTTCCTTTCATTATTCATACGATGTAGGTATTTTTTTGTCCAGTGAATAGATCTAGAACTGCAAATTGAGTTAAAATTAAACATACATTATTAATTATATATTAAAATATAACATGCTTAATTTTCTCGATTCAATTCATAGACACAGAAGCACAAAATAATCCCGACCATTAAACGTGAAGATTTGGATTTCATTTCTAAATATAAAGAGATGGGTTTGAAAAGGGAAAAACAAAAAAATGAAATAATCAAGCGTAGTAATGAAAAATATTTGGAGATTGGCAGGGAGACACCATGCTATCAACCATTGGCAACACTGTCCCACCTCCCTCTGCAGCTGACACCTTTCCATGTAGTGAATACCCCTTGAATTTGTCCCTTCAAACCCCTTGTTTAGCACCTTGGCTCCTCTAGCGACTCCATTTCTTTCTTTGTTGGAGTGTTGTACATTTTCGCGTAGACTGCATTCGTAATCACCCTCCACACTCCTTTCTCCTGCTAGACACTAAAATGCAATGTGAGATCTCATTTCCCAATCTTGAAAGTGGTGTTCGAACTACTCCTTTGTTACCCGAAACATCTACAACAACCACAAATCCAAAGAAATCCTTAGATTCAATGTGCTTTTCATAAACTTTGAAAAACCCAAAATAAAATGAGAAGCATAAATTTTCAGTAACATTGTCCATAGCAATTTTGTAAAAATTTTGAATGCTCCTAAAAGATAAATGTTCCATATTCAACCATGTTTCAAATACAAAATCTTCAAATATTGGATGCATGCTCTTGTAGAAGGAAATCTTGACACTAAGTTTATATGAACCTATAGAGAATCTTGTTTAAAAAGATGCTCGACAATTTCGCCTAACCCTAGATTACAACAAAAAGTTAAAGATGGCAAGCATGAAAACAAATTTTTTTTGAAGTTAACAATAAAAGCCCTAAATTTGTAAATGAATGGAAAAATTAAAAAATAGCTAAGCATAGATTAGCTGATATTAGAGTGCATCAACAATATCAAAGTAGGTGCATTACAAACATGCAAGTGAGTAAAATTTGTAGTCCAAATATAGAGATCATAAAAGAATGAAACATATTTTTTGTAGAAACCTTGCTAGTGGGCATTTCATAAGACAACAAAGTTCAGGCAAGTGGATCAGATTATACCCACTTTGTCATGGAGTATGATATTTTGTTTGCAACTAATGGTGTAAATCTCTTTCTATGAATATGGAGCAAAACCTTAATGTTGATTGTTTGCACTTTGCTTGTCAAATCTTATATGGGCATATCTAGTAACGAATGATAAAAATCCAACAAAGTCTTGCATTGCCTTGAGTGATACAATAAAATATAGTGTTGCACATTTTGGCATTAGGGATGGCTTAGAAAACAAAGACAAAAATTCAAAAGTTGGAAAAAAGCTTGAAAGGAAAAAAAGATAAAATCACTTCAATATGGAATATTGCAATTTGTTGCAAAATGCGGATCATCTCGTGGGTACCCCTTGCTATTTCTGGTGTTGGTGGTGTAAAGGATTTGGGGATAGCAGCATCGCATCTTCATCCATTTCTGCCTCCATCACCATCACGCTCCCATGCAAAACTCAGGGAGGGTTTGGGCCGTACAATTTAGCTTTCCCTGAACCATCTTCCCCAGGTTTCAAAAATATACCCTCATTTTTATAAGAAGATTTTCACTACGATTGGCCATGCTTTAATTATTTACGTTACTTCATGTCAATCGCTCATAGTGCATGTCCTCTTCCACTGCCTACCCGAGGATTCTGATAGATTTAAATACCACTACAGGCTACTTCTGTCAGGTGAGACTTTTGACTGGAGAATAAACGTCAATTTTTTTTTTAAATGGTTTTTATTTACGAACAATATTGATACCATTGTAGATCGCCTATCAGTGAAATAATGCTACAAAATGCAAGGAAAATATCAATAAAGACACACATTAAAAAATCCATTTTTTTTCTTCACTCAGTGTTAGTAACCAATAAATTTTCAAAGGTTGAGAGCTAAATTTAATAGAAAAATGTCAAAAGGATCTAGTCCATGTTCTAGTTATTGGAGTTGCACACATTGATTTATAATTCTACCCATAGACTAAATTTTCTTATTCATTAATTTTTCAATTGATTGTTTGTCGTGAGGATGAATATGTTTATTTGTATGGATATACCCATTTAAAGAAAGTCTTGACTTTTTATCAAAGAGTTTTTTGGGTAAGATTTTATTGATTTATTTCAATATTTTAAAATTTTCTATTGAAATTCTAGATCCACATCAATTATGGTCATTGCCAAATTTATTCATTTAAGTAATCTATTACTCACTTTTTATTGGATATCATTATATTGGTTTGTTTTAGTATTTTCTAACGTAGAAAATAAAAAAATTGGCTCAAATTTGTTTATTTGCAAAAAATTATGTTTTTTTTTCAAGTGATCCAAACAAAATAGAATTCTTTCAAAATAAATAAAATACAACAAAAAAATGATTTGGTTTTTGTACACATTCCTAGACAAATTTTTTTATTGAAATCATGACTTGAGTGACTTGTCTCAACATTCTACACAAATTTGGTGTGTTGTCAACAATGCCAATGAAAATAAATGAGTAGAGTTCATAGAAAAAATATTACAAAACCCTACCAAACATTTATTTTTTTAAATGAGATGAACTGAAACCAATCTCTCTATAGTTGGTACTTCTATCTATTCATAGTTAACAACAAATAATATATCTAAAAATACTAGAGTTTTAGTGTTATTAGATTCTTGAGTTGGAGGCAAGATTTTTGTAGTCTTTTAAATTGAATTATTGATTGTTGTTTTTAGTCATGAGGAAAGAATGTTTTAACTTCTTGAAAGTTTCTTTTAAATATGAGAAAAAGTTTCAATGAAGGTTATTATAAAATATAGCTATCATATAAAATAATACTAGATTTTATTTGTGCATATCTAATGTCTACATTTCATTGACGTAAGAAATGTTATTCAAGGAGACAAACTTATTTTAAAGTCAACAATGCAATTTATCATGATGTATATAATAGTGCTCATGTCGCTCAATTCATTTATAAAATATATCTATCATCTAAGATAATATTAGATTTTATTTGTGCATATCTAATGTCTAGATCATGGACGTGTAGTGCCCCTCCCTCTTTTGGCTTGTCAGACCTTGTGATTTGTGTTCTGCGGTTTGACCCTGATTTTGGTATTGGTCGATTTTGGTTTTGGTGTGTGAGTCTTCTTTATGTTTCCTGGATTTCTATATGACTATGATGTTACATGTTATGTGTTGGGTCAAAATAGTGATGTTGTGTGATGTATCTTCATTTGGTATGTGTGTTAGATGATTGCAGATGTAAAGCTTCCTTGATCTTGTGTTTCTTATTATCTCCAATGTGTTTATGTGGTTGTGATCATTATTTGAATGACATTGTCTTCGATGGAAACATATGATGTAGTTTATGAATCTATGATTATTAGATGTATTCATACATAATATTTCATTAGTTTATTTACGAGTTTCTTTATATTTATTGATGTCTACTGACTTGATGTACACTGCTTCCATGTTTGATGTGCTTGGGTGAGGGGGAAAAGCACCACATTGCTCTCTACGGGCAAGCTATGTCACTTCCATTCCATACTCACGGTATGATATTTTATGGTTCATATATATATGTATGCTCAACAGTTTGTTTATGCAGCTGCAGGCACCGAGCATCGACTCCACCTGAATTTTTAGGTCTGAGTGTGCTCTCCAACCCAATGGTAAAGTAGACAAATACATATCAGTCAGAGCCCTTTCAAGCTCCCTAGTTCTTTGTTTGTCAGGTCTTGTCAGTCGTCACTCTCTGCTAGTTTACTTTGTTTTGAGTTGTCGTAATTTGTTTTCCTTCTTATAGTATCTTAATTCTTGTAGAGTGATTTATATTTTGTCTCTCTTCGTATTTGGAATGTGGTTGTTTAATTAATTAATAAATTGTGATTGTGGAACTTAAGGATTTAAATTATTTAAAATTAATTTAATTGATTCGAAAAGAGTATTTACTAAGGGAATTAATAATAACATATTTTTGTGTGTCTGATGTTTAATTAATTAATTAATAATTATTATAATTGCCTAAGTGAGAAGGATTAATTAAATAGAGGATTACAAATAATCAACTAAGTGTTAATCTAAACAAAACAAAAAATACATTTATCACTCAAATTGTTTGAAAAATAATAATAATAAATAAAATTATTATTTCTTTTATTTAATATCTTGCATGCGAGTGGGAGTTACAAATTAATAAATAAAATAATTAATGTTTTAATTAATGGAGGAATCTGCATGTCAAGTTTGAAAGTTATTTTTAATTGGGCTTTCTTGCTTTTTGAAAAAAGAGCTTTATCGTTGAAAAACTTCCTGCAAAAATTTATTCTTGGGTTTTGGGGATTTTCATAAAATTTCTTTGGGGGTTTGTTCTAAATTTATGTGGAGGATTTTTGAAGCTCCTATGGATTTTGGTATCGTGTCGTGGATCTCTTGAGAATTTTCAATCTTTTTTCTCTAGCGAATAAGGTAAGCTTTTGGTCTTTTTCTTTTGTGCATGTTAAAATTTCATTTTAATCTATAAAAATCTATTTGATTATTTCTCTTTTTATTGAATGGAGAAAATGTATGGATATGTTTGATCATGGGAAAAGTTTTGGGTTTTACAGTTTTTTTTGTAATTTTATTCTAGATTAGAAAAAATTGGTATTCGAGAAAAAGGGTTTTAATATTGTTAAATTTGAATTTGAAATTGATTATAAGCAAGATATTATATTGCATTCTTTGCTTTTATATTATAATTTCTCTTGTTCTAGACCATGGTAATAGTCAACATTTTCCATTGTATTTGAATATTCAATTATATTATTTGAATTGTGTTTGACCCTTTTAGGCTTGGTCTATGTTAGATTCCTTAAGCACAAGTTTACTTCTCGTCCTTGTATGTAGAAGATTGGCATCTTGCTAGGCTACCCTGATAGCTGAATCTTCATTGTTGGCTTTGATGTATTGTTTACTTTTGGTTTTGAGATCCTTTCTAGCATGCGAATTTAAGTTGTGCTATAGTTGGATATTCGTTATTTTGTGTTTTGTTATCATGACCTTGAGTTTACTTTGAATCCTAGGTGCAAGTAGGGAGAGTGGCTTCTATTGGGGGTCGGGACCCAAAGTGGTCGCCAGGGTAACCCAATAGAAGTTTGGTAAACAAGTGATAACCTAATTAATAAAATTGGGTGGGTAGTTAGATCATACTAAGCAAGATAAGTTCTTTGATACTTCCTTGCCCGCAAACGCTCGTATAGGTTTGGGGTAAGTGGAGAAGGGTCTGGAATGGCTTCCATCGATCTTGTCTCCTTGAGAGGTTGGTGTGGTCCACTAGTGTATGTATGGGGGTCTGGGGCCGGGAGAGGTCGCCGAGGTAACCCGTAATGGGGGTCGGGACCTAGTGAAGACCTACCAGGGTAACCCATGACATCCTAGTGATGACACTCTTCCCTTTGCAACCTAGTGGTAACCCGTATCTCTTCCTTCCGTGTAATGTTGAGTTTTTGAAAGTGGATGTTTTCTCTTGCTTGATGCCTTTGTGGTTGTGCTCGAGCCTCCAGTGTATTGTTGTTATTCAAGTGCGTCTATGGTATTCTCTTGTGAGCCTCTTGCTTGTTAAGTTTTGTTGATTCCTTGATAGTATGGATATGTTGTTTCTCCAATGAGTCATGTTGATACTCTTGTTTATCCTGCTTCCACCTAGTGGGTCTGACTGGTACCTCCTAGCATGGGGGGTGGACCTATTTTGGTGCCACATGGTTGGGTGGAGTGCTTTTCACACCCATTGGATTTGGCCCTTTCCGCTTCATGTTCGAGTTGGATCGGAGAAGATTTGAAGACTATCATTGATGTACTGGATTTATGTATACTTCCCTGCATGGGACTTTTGGAGATTTGTATAATGTGGATCTATCATTTTTATATGTAACTCTTATGTAAATTCTCGAGCATTGTAACAAGAATATTGTATTCATGTATTATTTTGTTATGTAATTCATTGCAGCTCCTTGTAATTAATTGAGATGATGTATAACCTTGTGTAACATCGTTATGGGGCCTTGAGGACATTTGTTGAATGATTCATTTTATATTTTGTTTAACTGTATTTTAGCATTTGTATATGTTATATTGATTGATTCAAAAAAATAATTTATTCACATTTTCATGTTCTTGGTTGTTATGTCCTCTCGACCTCATGGTGGGGTGTGGCAGGACGTAAGAAATGTCATTCAAGGAGACAAACTTATTTTAAAGCCAACAATGCAATTTATTATGATGTATATAATAGTGCTCATGACACTCAATTCATTAATAGATTTAAAATTTAATCCAAAGAATTAAATATGATCAAAGCATTGCTAGCTAGACAATACATAAAGTGGGTAGGTATCTTGTAAATTACAGTGTCTAAGATTTTTTAAATATCATATATTTAATTGTATAGATTTGAATGACATAAAAAATGTCATTGAAGGAGACAACACAATGTTCAAAGTCAACAATGTAATTTTATTATGATGTATATAATAATGTTTATGTCATTCCAGCCATTGATTGAGTTTACAAATGATCTAAAAAATTAATACATTATCTATATAAATTCTATTAAAAAAATCAATAATAATTTGATTTTTACATAACTATTCTTAAAATGAATCAATAAAAAAAATTAAAAAATAATATTAAATATTAAAATAATTATAAATTATAAAATTAATACTCAAAATTTTTAATTCTATACAAAGAAAAAACTAAAAAGACAATATTGTATTGAACAAGCACGCCCAGTACCTACGTATTTTCTTTAATTCCCGTTTGTGAGCAAACTTCCAATGCCATGTCACTCAATAACACGTGGACTTGCATGCACTTTTGAAATTGATTGCAATTTTAGTTTCGCGGGAACTAATAACTGACGTGCATGTTTAGGTTTAAACTTTCTAGTGTCAAAGATAAAGCCAATTACCCTCTATGCATATATGCACGTATTGACCTATACACACATCTGACAGAGAAACGAAAATTTGAAGAAAGATGGGGCCAATCAAAAGTGGAATGTGAGCTCCGCAATTACATGCGGCAAATATCCTCGCTTTGTGGAATGTTAAACGTTTTTTTCATTATTTAGAGTTGATTTTGAAGTTGTTGAAAATGATTTTTTATATAACGAAAAAGAAGTTATTAATGATAGGATAGTTATTATTGAAATATTTGATTTAGTTGTTTTGTTATAAGATGAATTATTTTTTTAATTTTATTTAAATATAAAATATATTAAATTTTTATTTTTTTAAATTTTTTTTAAGCAAGTTCTGTTTAGGGGCAGTACCCATTATATTTCCAAGAGAAAAATTACAAAGGGTGAAGGAGATGCCACTCCTTATACAACATCCACAGGAGCTGGCTTAAAGAGCACACACTAAGCTCTGACTTTCAAGCCAGTCAAAACATTTTAATTCCCGTTTCCGTTTTCCGTTTTGTCATCTCTGTCAGGGGTAGGATTCGTACTCTCCACTCTTCACTGCTCACTTCCCTACATTATCCGTATTGAATGCCTAGTGTGGGGCCCTCTCACCTGTAATTCTCCTTCGCCATTACTCCCATTTGCATCACCGTGTAAATTTTGAATTTTTAAATTTGATTCTCCCGCTCAGTCAGATCTCTGTATGTAGGCTTCAGATCCAATCATTTACATTATCCAAGCTACTCCCAGCCAATGCCAAATTGGAGCTTTGGAATAGGTATGAACATCCATCAAAGCTTAAAGGAAGGATAGTTGGAAATGCTTCGGTAAACATGTATCCAAAATATTGAAGCAGAGGCATAAAACTTGAACGAAGCCTCTTGTCCAAAGCTCAATAGGAAACATAGCGACAAATACGCATGCATGAAGGCACCCATATTCAATGGTGTATCCAGTAATATTTTCAATGTCATTTGGAAGTCTCGTTGTGAACCTTGGCTCTCCTAGATTAGATTTGTTTCTATTATCAGAATTTTTCGTCCCCTATCAGGTTTTCATGGAAGTCCATTTGAGCTGATCAGCCATCACTAAGTGCGATTCTACACTAATTTTTCTTTTGTTTCCCCTTAAATAAGCAGCATGAGAAAGGAAATAGGGCCAACAAATAGTGGCAACTTCATATTTATTAGGCCTCTAGAGGTATTCTGCATGACAAGATGGATTGTGGAGGGCATCTGAACCATAAAGGGTAGATGATTTCATAAAGGATGAAGTTAACTAAATAGGATGAAATTTGTATGTTAGGCAAAAATTTGTAGGGTCAGGCTGATATAGTTTTGAACAAAGGACATCAAAGAAATTTGAATTTGGCTAAACAAATTTATGGAAGTTTTCTCTTTTTTTTTAATGCTATGCATTTTTTTTTGGTATTCGTTGAAGGGTGTGAGCAGAGATCTTTGTCTTCAAAGCCAAGGTAAGAAAAACAAGGATTAAATTAAGGTTGAACTTTTCTGGCATTGCTACGCCCTTCAAGATGGTTGCTTCTATTTTTTTTCTATTTTCACTTGTTAGACATGTACCTCATCTAATTTGTTTTTTTATTTTATTTTTGTACCCAAATATTTTCCGTTAAAGGATCAAACCACTATTTCTATTGTCATGAAGAAAATTAGGTGCAACATGAATATGATGTTGGGTTGTGCAAAAGTGTAAGCTATGATTTTACCTGGACAGATTGTAAGTAGGCCATGTTGATTCCAAATCTATTGCAAAATTGCTTAACTATATTTATATATCAGTAGTCCATGTTGATTTCAAATGCCCACTGTAGACACCTAAAATTGTCCAGTCTAATTAAATAAATATCTTTATTTATTTATTTAATTATTTTAGCCTAATTCTTCTATTAATTAAATAAATCTTTATTTATTTAATTAATTCATTTATCCTCTTCTATCCTTATTTCTCATTTAAATAAATATATTTATTTATTTAAATTATCCTTTTCTTAAATTAAATAAATATCTTATTTATTTAATTAATCCCACTTCTTCTATTAATTAAATAAATCTTTATTTATTTAATTAATTCATTAACCTTTTCTACCTATGACACATGTCATTCATCTCTTAATTCATACACTACCTACCCTCTTATTATTTTATTATTTCCTCTACCTACCCTCTAATCATAGCCGACCTCTTTTTACACCTCTCAATCTTATCCCTCCATTTCATATAGGGTCTTCTATATAAGGAGATGCTTCCTTCATTTTCAACCCTAACTACTTGATCAATTGACGACACTACGCTTTCGATCTTCCATATGCGATCTTACTTGCAACCACATTTACGTTCTTTGTTGAGCTCTTGTGCACATAAAATCTGAGAGCAAATATATCAAGCAAGATCAATGGAGATAGGAAGAATGGAGATCCAAACCCTATTGGACATGTGATGGTATAATCTTTGTGATTTCATTTGATTTGCATTGTCTTAGGTGATCTTTATATGTTATGGTGGATCTTTGTTGTTGTTAGGCTAGGGTTTTGTGGTTGAATTCATTTAGCCTTTCAACATTATTGTTGTTTCCATTTTCACCATATACATTTTGGCATGCCCGGTGGGACTCTTGTCCCTTTTGCATTTAACATCCTTGTTGCAGATTTTGTGTTTTGAAGTTGCAGATCTGACATTTTTGACAGCATTTTGATATTTTCGCATCTGTGTACTTTCGGATCGCGTTTTGGGTTTTCTGCCGCGTCTGCGACATCTGGGTTCACATCTGCATCTTCGACAGTATTTTATTTTTTTGCAGATTTCGGAAATCGCGTCTATGTTCCCTAGTTGCGTTTGTGGGGTTTTCATGCGCGTCTGTGTCCAGAAGCCACATCTGTGTTCTGGAGCCGCATCCATGTCTCATCTAACCATGTTTGCGTCCAGAAGTTGCGTTTGTGTTTCTGGTAGCCGCGTCTGTGTGCACTTGTTTCATTTTGGGTTTCATTGATTCAGTTTTTAGTCATTCGGATTTTCAAATCTGGTTTATTTTGAGCTAACATTTTTTAGATCTAGCTAACAAAATTGGTGTAGCTTGTCTGGAAAGCAAAATCATTTTGTTGAAGGCCCCTATTTTCACAAAGTCTTTTGGGTTTAGAATTTACCTAACTTGTGTGCTTGCAGGAAGGGGTGATCATTTGAAATAATCCAAACTACTAATAGATCTTTGTTGCAGGACCTTGGCAAGGGTTTTTTATCTTTATTGTGTGCCTTGTTTTTATAGATTAGCAAACACTTCTGTTTATGGTGAAAATGGATAACAATAATAACAATATTGAAAGGCTAAATGAATTCAACCACTAAACCCTAGCCTAACAATCAACAAAGATCCACCATAACATATGAAGATTACCTAAGACAATGCAAATCAAATGAAATCACAAAGATTATACCATCACATGTCCAATAGGGTTTTGATCTCCATTCTTCCTATCTCCATTGATCTTGCTTGATATATTTGCTCTCAGATTTTTATATGCACAAAAGCTCAACAAAGAACGAAATGTGGTTGCAAGTAGGATCGTAGTGTAGCAAGTTGCATGAAAGATCATTAGCATGAGTGATTAGAATGCATAAAATGATTAGGATCATTAGGGTTTGATAATGAAGAAAGCATCTTCTTAAATAGAAGACACAATATGAAATGGAGGGTTAAGATTGAGAGGTGTAAAAAGAGAGGTCGGCTAGGATTAGAGGGTAGGTAAAAGAAATAATAAAATAATGAAAGGGGTAGGTAGTGTATGAATTAAGAGATGAATGACATGTGTCATGGGTAGAAAAGGTTAATGAATTAATTAAATAAATAAAGATTTATTTAATTAATAGAAGAAGTAAGACAATTAAATAAATAAGATATTTATTTAATTTAGGAAAAGGATAATTTAAATAAATAAATGTATTTATTTAAATGAGAAATAAGGCTAGAAGAGGATAAATGAATTAATTAAATAAATAAAGATTTATTTAATTAATAGAAGAATTAGGCTTAGATAATTAAATAAATAAAATATTTATTTAATTAGACTGGACAATTTTAGGTGTCTACATTTTGCCCCTCTTTGAGACAATGCGGCTTGTCGCGTTGTTTCAAAGAAGATAAAATGAACTGATACAGAGTTGCCCCAGAATGGGAATGATATGCCCCCTCGAGAGATTGGATGAAAATGTCTGAAAAGATTGCAGACAATCTCTCGATAAGAAAGAAAGGCTAGAATGGACAGACCGGATAAAGTGACAGAGTCACGGGATGAAGAAGACTGACTCGGGAAAATGCAGGCGAGGGCTAGGGTAGGCTATAAGATAGACCACGGGGGAAAATACATCCTCATTGTCATCTACACATCCACGAGAGCAGAGTGCAGAGCGAAAATAGAGCAGCAGCAGTCAGCAGCGATGGCTTTGGTTCATAGATTTGACCGCGTTCGCCGATTCCAGAGGCCAGTAGAGGTAGGAGAGCCAGTGAGTACCACAAAACCTCCTCGTACTTTGATGCATTTATTGTTGTCATTAATGCATAGTAGTTAATGTAATAAATGCACGTTTATGTCAGGAAAGCGCGTTTGCATTTGAAAAGTATGAATTTGCATCTTCTAGGTCAAATCGGCAGTTCTGTGATGAACATACGCTGTCGATTGGATAAGCTGCTGAGAGGATACACTCAAGCAGGTCCTCTAGGAAGACTAGGATAGATCAAGGCACTTTGTGATGAACAGTGAGTACCAAGATAAAGTACTTTGTGATGAACAGGGAGTACTAAAATATGAGCAGCACTTTGTGATGAACAGGGAGTGCAAATGTGAGTAACACTTTGTGATGAATAGGGAGTGTCACACACGTAGTACTTTGTGATGAACAGGGAGTACCACTAGGATAATCAACAACACTTTGTGATGAACAGTGAGTGTCACTAGGGTAGATAGCCATATGCATTTAGATAGCGAGTAGCATTTTGTGATAAACAATGAATGCCACTATAACTGACATGATTGAGTTGTTTGACTACAGGAGTATTTGTCGATGCTAGAGTCATGAGAGAGATTCCCGTCGACGCAGAGGTTGTGACCTGAGTTGTCACTCGAGGACAGAGCTGCCACCGAGGAGATGGGTTTGAAACATGTGCTGTATGTGCCTGAGTTTCGAGCAAACATGGGTTTGCTGACTGCGTTGGCTGAGAGATGGCACTCTGAGACGTGCACGTTCCATCTGTTGATGGGTGAGATGACAGTCACCTTGGAGGATGTATATAGGATTATGCGGATACCGATTGATGGGGAGCTGATTCCATACGATCGAGACGGAGACAGGGATGCCCTTAGATGAGTGTTCTAGGATTCAAGACTGGAGATGAGGGTGGGACACATGGCATGGGATACCATGACATGGATAGGATTAGCACTACCAATAGTGTTGGCAGGAGTGATCAGTGAGTTCCTCTGTATCAGTTTTGTACCATTTTGTATAATGATGTAGACACCTGCGAGTGATTGTAGCCATATGATTTTGACATCATTGTATCATGACACTTTACATATATATATGAGATGATTCATCTTTGCGGAACCTATATGCATGCATACCTATGTGATGAGATTTCTATGTGATGCTTATGATATGGATGCAAATATGTATATGATGCAATGCAATATTTATTTATTTTTGTTCGTTTATGTTTTATATGTGTATGCATGATGCAAATGTGAATGTAAGTAATGCAGATGAATATGATAATGCAAATGTAAATTGTGCTAACAGGTGTTGTGTACAGGATGTGATGCAGTTGTGATATCTATATGTATGTATGAAATGCTTATATGTGGTAATGTAGGTGCAGCTACATGAAATGCAAATGTTTTTGGTGTGTCATTATACTCAGTCATGTGATAGCAGGCTACGTGGATTCGAGAAGGATGATGGAAGTCAATCAAGAAAGGGGGGGATGAAAGACAGAAGATATGAAAGTGAAAGAGCTTCTTGTGCGTTATCATCATTGAGCTTTATTATGGCAAGATAGGTTATGACAATCGAGGCATATGTTCGACCCAGAAAGTCGTTGTACCTGTTTGCATGGAGATAAGACAGTCACAAACAAGGAATGCCCCAGTTCACACTAGACTCACAATGTCCTCATATCCTTGGACAAGTCATAGCATTACTAAGAGACAATCCACAGACAGCAAATGCAAATAGGTGACGATACCCCATCCTCGCCTTTCTAGTCAAAGACATCCTGGAGATAGAATCTCTAGTCAAAGACATCCTGGAAAAGCTAAAAGACATGTCACCAAAAGATAAAATCAAAAGAAAACCAAGACTCGACACCAACATCCACTGTAGTCCTCAAGTTTAGTGTCTCTTGTCACTTGTATAAGTCTTATTTGATTATGGTCACAATGTTTACTTTCACAAAAAGGATAGATAGCACTGAACCATATGTTGTCTGAGTCTGTTGAAAGATTTGATTTGTTGAAGCCCATTGTTGCTGCTGTGTCTCATCTAAAACTGATTGAATCCATGAAACTGATACTTTATTGTGGAGAAGATGAAACTTTATTGCGGATCTGTGATGCAAATGTTGCTTTATTGTGGATTGTGGGCGGATAGACTGAAGAAAGCTGGAAGAAACTATACTCCTCAAAACATGTGATGTTCTCAGTTCCACACCCATCACTAGATGTAGGATTTTGCCTTAGCCACAGATAGGATCAGATTTATTATGGATGGAAAGGGATGTGAAAAGGGAGATTTATTATGAATGGCTAACCAATCTTAGGTAGATCAATAACAAGCCATGATGGGACAAGGTAAGTTTATTATGGATGAATAGGTTGTGAGTGTGTGCGAAGTGAAAGGATGAAAGAGAATCCTGAAGGAGGGAGGAGCAATGTCTCTACGCATGGCGCTGGTGACCCAGTTTTCACCATGGTACTTGCCCAGGGCGCCACCGAAGTGGTTTTCACCATTGGACGAAATTATTTCTCTTTACTTTTTTCGATTTTTCAATGTTTTTGTGTCACAAGGCGCCTGTTTGCCAGGTTTTCACCAAGTAACGATTTTTTTGTTTTATAATTTTTGTTGTATTTTTGAATTAGGATACTCTGAAGAGCTATGTGTAGAACCTGCGAAGGTGCATGCTATTGATAGGATCCTCCAAAGGTTCACCTTCTGTAGTTGAGAGCTGATATGCCCCAGATCCATATGCTGCTATAATAATGTAAGGACCAAGCCAGTTTGGTTCGAACTTGCCCTTCTTCTCTCTGTCTTGTTGATTTTTGGGGTTTTCTCTGAGAACTAAGTCACCTACCTCAAATGTGCAAGGCTTGACCTTGTGATTGTAGCTGCATTGTTCCTTGACTGAATGATGTGTAGCTTGAGTGTCTGTCTTCCTTGATAAGGGAACTGAGATAGAATTACTAGTGTGTGGACTACACAGGCCCGTATGCATGTCACCTGAAGAAGTTTGGGCATCCCTGATAACAAAGTCCTTTGAGGAAGCTCCATTAAAGGTCCATGATGTATCGCTAGAAGGGGATGGATGTGTGGAACAAGTGGAAGAGTTATGAAGGCTTATGATTGTGAAAAGAAGTGAAAGTAGGATAACATGATGGAGACTTAGGATCAACAAGTATGCTTTTTGACTTAAAATTGTAGAACTTTTGCCCCCAGTTATTTTGGTGTTAGGGGAGATCAACTCTTGCTCTTTTTGCTTCATATGAGTTTTATCCTTGACTTTGATTTTTGTAGAGTCCAATAGCTTTTGATTTTGATTTGGACTGAAGCACTTTTCTTTATTTTTGACTTTTAAATTTTTTTTTTCAAAGCTTGATTTTTGATCCCTAATGAGTAAGGGCTTTTGTGATTCTTGTTGATCCAAGTATGGGAGTGGAGTGGAAATGGAATGAGTGGATGAAATGGTAAAGCTATGTGAGTTCTCAAGAGGGCTAGCGATACGCTCATTAGATTCTTCACTGAAACCACTCTTAGGACTATTGATATCAAGAGATGCTTGCACCACTAGAGGAGATTTGCATTCAAACTTAGTAGCCAGAACACTAGGTGGTTCACACCCAATTCCTTGCAAATTGTTTATAGATTGTTCCTATAGACTGAATACCTTAGGAGATAGTGGAAGTTGGTCAACATGAAATATATACTCACCACATCCCAGGTCTTTAATCTTGAACTTTTCTTTTAGCTCTGCTTGTTTGGATGTAGAAGCTTTTAAGGATTCAGGATCCACATATGCCGATGAAGGAATAGCTTCTCGATTAGCTGGAATTGTTATTTCGGATCTAGGTTGCAGATTGTTGCAATATATGAATGGATTTGGATCCGCTTTGACGGTCACTTCAACTCCATTGTGTGGAAACTTGATACATCGATGATATGTAGATGGGACTGCGCTCATTTCATGAATCCATGGGCATCCCAAGAGTATGTTGTATGTGAGATCGATGTCTAGGACTTGACAAACCACATCCTTTGTAACTAGCCCAACTCTGAGAGGTAAGGTGACTGTGCCCTTGGATGAACGCTCTTCATCGTCATATGCCTTGATGGTGATTTTGTTTGTAGAATTCACAGCTTTATCAGAATATCCCAATTGTTTAATGGTGTTCAATGTACAAATGTTTAGACCAGCTCCTCCATCTATCAGGACTCGCTTTATTCGATGTTTGTGTATGAAGGCTTCAATGTGTAATGGTGCATTATGTGGCTGACTTATGGAGGCATCATTGGCTTCCGTGAATGTAAGGGAGTGTGGAATGGAAAGGTATCCCACCATGGCTTGAAATTGGTCCACGTTTAGATCAGTAGGAACAATAGTATCTCTCAAGATTTTATCAAGAATGGCTTTATGTGCGGGAGATATGCGTAATAGTTCAAGGATTGAAATGAGAGCGGGTGTCTTCCCTAACTGTTCTACAAGGTCATACTCAGGCTTGGTTGATGAAGAAGCGGTGTTTTTAGTTGGAGCACCTTGCAAAGTGATTTTACCTCGACGAGTTGTAACATGACATTCAGAGGTAGGTTCAGAAGAAGATCCAATACCTTTTAGGACAATCTTGGGTCTCTGAGTAGAATGCTCGGATGCTTTGTCCTTGATGATAATAGTAGAGACATAATTGTCCATCGATATGTGATTGATAGTTGAATCATAGTTATACGATGCTCTGGTATAGTTGGTTTGATCCTCTATGGCTTTATCTTTTCCTTTGTCATGTTTTGGGAATGGTTCCTTAAACATCGCATGTTCTTGATTAGACGAATGTCCCTCAATCTCAATGCCACCTCTATCAATGAGATCTTGTATGATGTTCTTCAGTCGATGACAATTTCTTGTCTTATGACCCTTGCTCTTATGAAATTCACAATATTCATCATCATTCCACCAATTCGGCTTAACCTTTGGTTCATATGGAGGAAAATCTGGAACTGTGATTACCTTGTTTGCCACAAGCTTCTTGAAAACTAACTCAAGTGGTTCTCCCAATGGAGTGTACTTCCTTCATGATCTAGAAGTTGTTTGAGTATTCTCTTGATTGTTTGTAGAACTTGATCCTTAAAAGATGAATTTGGGTCACACTGTGTTGGCATCAACAACACCATCATTGACTGTATTCTTGTTTTTATTCCAAAATCTTGGCTTGTCTTTTCCTTTAAAGTCATCTTTGTTTTCCTTAAATATTTTAATGACTCCTTGTTTAATTAGGACCTTTTCTGTTGCTAAGCCTTTTTCGATAACATCCTTGAAGGTAGACAAACAAGCTTTCCTTAAGTCATAACCAATCTCTTTGTTAACATTTTGGGTGAACATCTCTACCATTTGTTTTTGTGGAATCTCACAAAAGCATCTGCTGGCTAGATTTCTCCATCTTTGTAAAAATGATACAAAAGATTCTCCCTCTTTTTGCTTGGTATTGCACAAAGTAGTGACTGATATGTCTGTCTCTATGTTGTAGGAGAAATGTTGAATAAATGCTTCTGCTAAGTCACCCCATGACTTAATACCAGGTGGAAGTTGGGAGAACCATTCCATAGCTTGATCGCCTAAGCTTTGTGGGAATAATCTCATCAAGTATGTTTCTTCTGCTGCTACCTCAATACAAGCTGTGAAAAATTGTCTTATGTGTGCCTTAGGATCCCCTTTTCCTCTATACTTATCAAATTTAGGCGTCACAAAGTGTGTAGGAAAAGGAGGCATTGGAATGCTCTTATCAAATGGATAAGGACATATGTCTCTCATTGTGTATGTTGGCTTCGGTGCATTTATGTCCTCCATTTTCTTTTGTAAGTCTCTGATTTGTTGCTCCAAATTGCTCTTAGGTGGAGATCGACTTCTTGAACCATACCCCATGTTTGAGACACCAATTTGAGGAGGAGCTTGTTGCATATATGGATGATATTGATCATACACATGTTCATATGGAGGAGGTCTATATTGATGCGGCATATATGGAGCACTTGGTATAGATTCATGTTGAGGAACCCCATATCTATTTTGCGCATGTATACCATATTCTACAGGTATGTCATGTTCCATTGTGTTGCCCCCAAATTTGACATGAGGTTTCCTTGTGTCCAAATTTTGAGCATGCCTTGGAATATCCCATTGCTTTGGTGGTTGATCCTTAGCATTGATATGTGATTGAGCATATTTTTCTCCATAAGACTTCCATAATGGTCTGCGAAGGTGAGTATCATATGTTTGACCATGTGTATGTGGGACCTCTGGTTTTTGAAGCAAAGCTGATGGTGATTCAGGTACCATGTGTGGTCCTCTATTTCCTCCACTATTAGGTCTCCTTTGATCCATATTGGAGTGAGGTTGTTGCAAAGGTATATGTTCCATTATTTGAGACATGTCAAAATCATGAGGTATCTTGGCTCCACTTTGTGCCATCATGTGTAAGAAGTATAGTCTATCTCTCCTCATTATTTCCTCAACCAATCGATTGAAATGGGGATTCATAATGGATTCTTCCACATCTGTTGAATGTATTGAAAAGTTGTCCACATTGTCATTTTGTGTAGCATTGTTGTTTATAGTGTCCATGTTCTCAACATTTGGAATGTTTCTATAGACATCCATGTCAGGTAATGTAGTATGATCAGAATTGAAAAAGATATCATTGTCATACTCATAAGAACTCATGTTTGCGGACTCTTGAGCCTCTTTAGTTTCTCTCCTAGATTTTTGAAGACGGGTTTCAACCATGAACTAGGTATTGACCAAGATGTGTGAGGCTAGATGAAAAATGAAAAGAGTATGGAAGACCAAGAGTTGTATGGAGTGTAGATGAATCTGAGGTGTACTTGCAATGTCCAAAGTGTAAGACCAAGTATGTATGTAGTAGAGTAAGTGTGACTTCCAAAGAGAGGATAGTTTCTCTTGATGAGGTAAGTTGACCTTGACTCTAAGTAAGACCAAATGAGACCCAAAGGTAAGAAACCTTGATGAGGGACCACTTAGCAAAGTGTAGTTGTATGTAGTGTGTTGACAAAGTATGATGAGGACAAGCAAGTGACCTTTTGACTCAAGTTTAGACAAATGTGAATGTAATGAGATGTGAAGCAATGATGGACTGTATGAGACCCAAGGACAGGTTGAATGCTAGATGAAACCTGAAGAAACAACCTAGGAAGCTCAAGTATTCCGAAACTGATTTCTTTTGTTTGCTGGACTGTAAAATTTTTCCAATTTGTGAAGTTGTTGGTTGTGACCAAATCTGAATGTTTGACTTTTTTTCGTGACAAGAGGACACAATGTTGTTGAGGACTCAATGTTTGCAAGTGTTTAGACTTCAAAATGACTCCAAGAAAAGTGTGTTGTTTGATGTAAAATGTTTTGCATACACTTGAAGACACAAAAGACACAATGTTTTGTTGTTTGGTCTTGAATGTTTTGAATGTTAATGTTTAACATAAGTCAAGCACAATTCTTATGGCTGGCCAAGACAATAGTTGTTGATCCCACATAGGGTTTTACCCCCGAGGCTACGCTATTCAGAGCGGATACTTAGATGCTTGACCTCACTGGCTCCACCCTCGGCACTCACTTCTCGGGTCAGCCAAGCATCAGTCCCCATGAAAACTCCCCATGACAAACTTTGTATCTCTACTAAGAACTGTATGTGTGTGGGCCGCTACCAGAGGTCCGACCTCCTGCCCCAACAACTAGAAGGATTTGGGCCTCTAAAACAAAATGGTGCTAGTAAGGGCATCCGCTCGTGTGGCCATACATGCGGCACTTTCAGCTCTATAAATACAGAAGGCTTCCAGCCAGTAGGGGCTACGCCCTACAAATGATCAAATAAATTTGATCAAACGGGTTTATGGGGAGACATAGTGTCGGTATGAACTAATCAGCACACGTTATCCATAGTTTTCACCATGAATACATTTATTTATAGTGGTTCGGAAGAAGATGGCTTTTCTTTTGCTACCACTTGGGTCGTTCTCTTCTCACTAGTAGTCCTAATGACCACACGGGAAGACAGGCCCTCTAAAGATTGAACAAAAAGAGCCTATTGCTCAAGACACAAAAGACAATGATTCAATTTTAGTGCACCAATGGAAGTGTTTGCTAGTCTATGAAAACAAGGCACACAATAAAAATCCAAAAACCCTTGCCAAGGATCTGCAACAAAGATTTATTAGTAGTTTGGATTGTTTGAAATAATCACCCCTTCCTGCAAGCACACAAGTTAGGTAAATTTTAGATCCAAAAGACTTTGTGAAATAGGGGCCTTCAATAATGCGTTTTGTTGACCAATTCAAAGATCTGATTCATCATAAAAAAAGACCACCTGTAAAATTTCAAGAGATTTCCAGAAATGTAAGAAAATCCAAAAAATTTGCTAATTTGCTCCAAAAATTAATTTTTTATGAAAAATAATAAAAAATTCATATAAAATTCAAAATCGATCCAAAAAATCTTAAATTTTTACTGGAGAGTCTTGATGGTCTTCCAAACTTGCACAAAAAATTTTCTACAACAAATCCAAGCAGTTTGTGAGATATGAGTAAAATAATGCAAAACCCTAATTTTCAAAGATCTGATTTTTGAGGAATGATTTTGCATAAAATTTAAAATAACAAAGAGAATATCCTGTGTATAATTTTGAGATATTTCCAAAAATGTAAGAAAATCCAAAAAATTCGCTAATTTTCTCTCAAAATTAATTTTTTATGAAAAATCATAAAAAATTCATACAAAATGAAAAATAGATCCAAAAAATTTGAAATTTTTAGTTAATCTTTCTGATATGTTTCCTGACTTGCACAAAAATTTTTATGTCAAAATTCAAAACGGTTTGTGAGATCTGATCAAAATAAGGAAAAACCCTAATTTTTAAAGATCCAATTTTTAGGGAAATATTTTGCATCAAAATTAAAGTCACAAAGAATAGATCCTATGTATAATTATGAGAGATTTCCAAAAATATCAGAAAATCTAAAAAATTCTCTCATTTGCTCTCAAAATTAATTTTTTATAAAAAATCATAAAAAATTCATAGAAAATGAAAATGTGCTCCAAAAATTCTGAATTTTGGCTTGAGAGCTCCTGATACTTTCTTCAACCTGCAAAAAAAATTTGGTGCAAAATTTCCTACCCGTTTGTGAGATATGATCGAATCTCTCCAAGATCTTGATTTTGTGTTCAAAACCCTAGCTGCACAAGGTTATTCTCCAAATTGTTTTACAAAATAGCAATATAGGGTTAGAAAAATCTGCAAAAAAAACATAGATCTAAGAAAAATCCATGTCCCACGGGGCGTGCCAAAATGTTTATGGTGAAAATGGATAACAATAATAACAATATTGAAAGGCTAAATGAATTCAACCACTAAACCCTAGCCTAACAATCAACAAAGATCCACCATAACATATGAAGATTACCTAAGACAATGCAAATCAAATGAAATCACAAAGATTATACCATCACATGTCCAATAGGGTTTTGATCTCCATTCTTCCTATCTCCATTGATCTTGCTTGATATATTTGCTCTCAGATTTTTATATGCACAAGAGCTCAACAAAGAACGGAATGTGGTTGCAAGTAGGATCATAGTGTAGCAAGTTGCATGAAAGATCATTAGCATGAGTGATTAGAATGCATAAAATGATTAGGATCATTAGGGTTTGATAATGAAGAAAGCATCTTCTTAAATAGAAGACACAATATGAAATGGAGGGTTAAGATTGAGAGGTGTAAAAAGAGAGGTCGGCTAGGATTAGAGGGTAGGTAAAAGAAATAATAAAATAATGAAAGGGGTAGGTAGTGTATGAATTAAGAGATGAATGACATGTGTCATGGGTAGAAAAGGTTAATGAATTAATTAAATAAATAAAGATTTATTTAATTAATAGAAGAAGTAAGATAATTAAATAAATAAGATATTTATTTAATTTAGGAAAAGGATAATTTAAATAAATAAATGTATTTATTTAAATGAGAAATAAGGCTAGAAGAGGATAAATGAATTAATTAAATAAATAAAGATTTATTTAATTAATAGAAGACTTAGGCTTAGATAATTAAATAAATAAAATATTTATTTAATTAGACTGGACAATTTTAGGTGTCTACAACTTCAATTGGTGCACTAAAATTGAATCATTGTCTTTTGTGTCTTGAGCAATAGGCTCTTTTTGTTTAATCTTTAGAGGGCCTATCTCCCCGTGTGGTCATTAGGACTACTAGTGGGGAGAGAACGACCCAAGTGGTAGCAAAAGAAAAGCCATCTTCTTCCAAACCACTATAAATAATTGTATCCATGGTGAAAACTATGGATAACATGTGCTAATTAGTTCATACTGACACTATGTCTCCCCATAAACCCATTTGATCAAATTTATTGATCATTTGTAGGGCATAACCCCTACCGGCTGGGAGCCTTCTGTATTTACAGAGCTGAAAGTGTTGCATGTATGACCACATGAGCAGATGCCCTTACTAGCACCTTTTTGTTTTAGAAGCCAAAATCCTTCTAGTTGTTGAGGCAGGAGGTCGGACCTCTGGTAGCGGCCCACACACATACAGTTCTTAGTAGAGATACAAAGTTTGCCATGAGGAGTTTTCGTAGGGACTGATGCTTGGCTGCCTCGAGAAGTGAGTGTCGAGGGTGGAGCCAGTGGAGTCAAGCATCTAAGTATCCACTTTGAATAGCGTAGCCTCGGGGGAAACTCCATGTGGGATCAACAACTATTGTCTTGGCCAGCTATAAGAATTGTGCTTGACTTATTTTGAACAATCAAACATTCAAGACCAAACAGCAAACATTGTGTCTTTTGTGTCTTCAAGTGTATGCAAAACAATTTTACATCAAACAACACACTTGTTTTTGAGTCATTTTGGGAGTCTAAACACTTGCAAACATTGAGTCTTCATCAACACTATGTCCTCTTGTCATGAAAAACGGTCAAACATTCAGATTTGGTCACAACAATAACTTCACAAATAGGAAAAATTGCACAAAGTTTGCAGAAGTGCGTCTGTGTCTGATAGAATAGCGTCTGTGTCATACAACCACGTCTGTGAAGGGCAGAAACACGTCTGTGTCTTTTGAGCAACATTGCAACATCTCAAAAACGTGTCTATGTCTTACAAAACCACGTTTGTATCCTTTAAGCGCGTCTGTGAAGTATATAGGCACGTCTATGTTCAGGGTTGAAAACTTTCATAATTTAGCAAACAAGAACAGTTAATTTCAGACTTATTGAGCTTCTTAGGTTATCTCTCTGGGGTTTTCATCTAGCATTCAACCTGTCTTTGGGTCTCACAAAGTCCATCATTGCTTTACACCTTGCATTACATTCACATTTGTCTAAACTTGAGTCAAAAGGTCACTTGCTTGTCCTCATCATACTTTGTCAACACACTACATACAACAACATTTTGCTAAGTGGTCCCTCATCAAGGTCTATCACCTTTGGGTCTCATTTGGTCTTACTTAGAGAAAAGTTTAACTTACCTCATCAAGAGAAACTATCCTCTCTTTGGAAGCCACACCTACTCTACTACATACATACATGGTCTTACACTTTGGACATTGCAAGTACACCTCAGATTCATTTACATTTCATCCAACTCTTGGTCTTCCATACTCTTTCCATTTTCATCTAGTCTCACACATCTTGGTCAATACCTAGTTCATGGTTGAAACCCATTTACAAAAATCTAGGAGAGAAACTAAAGAGGCTCAAGAGTCCGCAAACATGAGTTCTTATGAGTATGACAATGATATCTTTTTCAATTCTGATCATACTACATTACCTGGCATGGATGCCTATAGAAACATTCCAAATGTTGAGAACATGGACACTACAACAACAATGATACACACAATGACAATATGGACAACTTCTCCGTACATTCAGCAGAAGTGGAAGACACCATTATGAATCCCCATTTCAATAGATTGGTTGGGGAAATAATGAGGAGGGATAGACAATATTTCTTACAAGTGATGGCACAAAGTGGAGCCAAGATACCTCATGATTTTGACATGTCTCAAATAATGGAAAATCGACCTTTGCAACAAACTCACTCCAACATGGATCAAAGGAGGCCTAATAGTGGAGGCAATAGAGGACCACATATGGTGCCTGAATCACCATCATCTTTGTTTTAAAAACCAGAGGTCCCTTACACACATGGTCAAACATACGATACTCACCTTCGCAGACCATTATGGAGGTCTTATGCAGAAAAATATGCTCAATCACATATCAATGCTAAGGATCAACCCCCAAAGCAATTGGATATTCAAAGGCATGCTCAAAATTTGTACACAAGGAAACCCCGCATCAAATTTGGGGGCAACACACTAGAACAAACTCATGATATTCCTATAGAGTATGGTATACATGGACAAAGAAGATATTCCATTCCTCACCATGACTCTATACCAAGTGGTCCTTATGCGCATATGCAACATCATTATAGACCTCCTCCATATGAACATGTGTATGATCAATACCATCCATATATGCAACATGCTCCTCCTCCACCCAGTGGTTCAGGCATGGGGTATGGTCCAAGGAGTCGGTCTCCACTGAAGAGCAATTTGGAACAACAAATCAAGGACTTACAAAAGAAAATGGAGGACGTAAATACACCGAAGCCAACATACACAATGAGAGACATATGTCCTTATCCATTTGACAAGAGCATTCCAATGCCTCCTTTTCCTACACATTTCGTGACACCTAAGTTTGATAAGTATAGAGGAAAAGGGGATCCTAAGACACACATAAGATAGTTTTTCACAACTTGCATTGAGGTAGCATCAGAAGAGACATATTTAATGAGATTATTCCCACAAAGCTTAGGTGATCAAGCTATGGAATGGTTCTCCCAACTTCCACCTGGTATTAAGTCATGGGGTGACCTAGCTGAGGCATTTATCCAACATTTCTCATACAACATAGAGATAGACATATCAGTCACTACTTTGTGCAACACCAAACAAAAGGATGGAGAATCTTTTTCATCATTTTTACAAAGATGGAGAAATCTAGCCAGCAGATGCTCTTGTGAAATTCCACAAAAACAAATGGTAGAAATGTTCACCCAGAATGTTAACAAGAACATTGGTTATGACCTAAGAAAAGCTTTTTTGTCCTCCTTCAAGGACGTCATTGAAAAAGGATTAGCAACATAGAAGGTCCTAATTGAACAAGGAGTCATTAAGATATTCAAGGAAAACAAAGATGACTATAAAGGAAAAGATAAACCAAGATTTTGGAACAAAAACAAGAACACAGTCAATGATGGTGTTGTTGATGCCAATACAGTACGACCCAAAATTATTTTTTCTGGATCAAGCTCTATAAAAAATCAAGTAAATACTTAAACAACTTCCAAATCACGAAAGAAGTACACCCCATTGGGAGAACCACTTGAGTCAGTTTTCAAGAAGCTAGTGGCAAACAAAGTAATCACAATTCTAGATTTTCCTCCATATGAACCAAAGGTCAAACCAAATTGGTGGAATGATGATGAGTATTGTGAATTTCATAAGAGCAAGGGTCATAAAATAGGAAATCATCATCGAATGAAGAACATCATACAAGATCTTATTGATAGAGGTGGCATTGAGATTGAGGGACACTCATCCAATCAAGAACATGAGATGTTTAAGGAACCATTCCCAAAACATGACAAGGGAAAAGATAAAGCCACAGATGACCAAACCAACTATACCTGAGCATCCTATAACTATGATTCAACTATCAATCACATTTCGATGGACAATTATGTCTCTACCATTATCATCAAGGACAAAACGCCCGAGAATTCTACCCAAAGACCCAAAATTGTCCTAAAAGGCATTGGATCTTTTTCCAAACCTACCTCTGAATGTCATGTCACAACTCATCGAGGTAAATTCACTTTGCAAGGTGCTCCAGCTAAAAACACTGCTTCCTCATCAACCAAGCCTGAGTATGACCTTGTAGAACAATTAGGGAAGACACCCGCACTCATCTCCATTCTTGAGCTCTTACACATATCCCCTGCACATAAAGCCATTCTTGACAAAACTTTGAGAGACACTTCCATCCCTACTGATATGAACTTGGACCAGTTTCAAGCCATGGTGGGATACCTTTCCGTTCCACACTCCCTTACATTCATAGAAGCCGATGATGCCTCCGTAAGTTAGCCACATAATGCACCATTACACATTGAAGCCTTCATACACAAACATTGAATAAAATGAGTCCTGATAGATGGAGGAGAAGGTCTAAACATTTGTACATTGAGCACTATTAAACAATTGGGATATTCTGATAAAGCTGTGAATTCTACAAACAAAATTACCATCAAGGCATATGATGATAAAGAGCATTCATCCAAAGGCACAGTCACCTTACCTCTCAGAGTTGGGCCAGTTACAAAGGATGTAGTTTGTCAAGTCCTAGACCTAGATCTCACATATAATATATTACTAGGATGTCCTTGGATTCATGAAATGAGGGTAGTCCCATCTACATATCACCAATGCATCAAGTTTCCTCACAATGGAGTTGAAATAACAGTTAATGGAGATCCTAATCCATTCATATACTGCAATAACTTGAGACCGAAAACTGAGACAATCATTCCAAGTAATCGGGAAGCTATTCCTTCTTCTACATACATTGATCCTGAGTCATTAAAACCTTCGACATCAAAACAAGGTGAACTTAAAGGGAAATTCCAGGACAAGGGCATGGGTGAATACACTTTGAGTCAAACCATGTACTTACAACAAGTCATGAGTTCACCAAAAGAATATGGAAGACCACATCCTAATAAGCAGGTATCTATCATTATACTCAAATGGGACCCTACTATCTTTCAAAGATGGGGTGAACTGGAAGAGGAAGACTTATACAAAATGCTTTACAAAGACCTTGAAAATGATACACGGGATCATATCAACATACGATGTGAGAAGTATGGCAAAGGGTTCAAGATTCTACAAAAATTTGGGTATGATGGAAAAAGCCCTCTTGGCTTAAGAAAAGAAGGCATCATTGAACCTTTACAACCTGAATTGACATTCAAAAAGGAATGCTCGAAGGAACTTGGTTTCATGACTTCCAAGATTCATACTCAAACGACAAAAGAAGCATTACAAATCAAAGCTGCCAAAATTCAACAAGAGAATTGCTATTCCACAGACTCCAACGAATGGGAATGGGGTTCAGACAAATCCTCTAGTGACTACGAGCTCACCGAGACATTCAGAGAGCTAGATAAACCCACAGAAGAAGAGGAATTTTATGAATAATTCAAAGTTGGTCAAGAAACAATCCCGGAGGATCCCATACAGTCCTTGCCTCTAAGTCCTAGGTTGAAATCACATAGAATGAGAACACCTGTCCTAGAATGCACTACTAGTGATGATAATTTGGATTCGTTCACAATCGAGACTTATGAGGAGAGTGCCAACGATGACCTTGATAACTACCTCGACATACCTGAATATAATTGCATCTTAACTCTTAGCCCTGCTAACTACAAAGAAATCAAAGGCCTTCCCCTTGTTCACTACCAACTTATTGACTGGGACCATGAAGGACCTGCACAGTTTGACACATTCCAAAATGATGAAGCCTTTCTTGACTATCTTGGCATACGAGAGGATCTTCCCCCTGGGGACCATAAAGCGGGATACACTATAGAACTCAACAGCGTGGCATATTTTGGTGAGGGTGTCGGACCTTCCAATCACAAAAATATAAAAATTAAAACAAAACAAGGGTCTTATGGAGAAAACCACACTCTGGCGCTGTCTGACCCCAAAAAAGTAAAAAGAAAGGACGTATCTGAGGGCGAAAACCTCTCTGAGGCACTCGAAGATGGAAGGCTCGACATTCTCCCAGCATCATATGAGGAAAAGTCATCCATGTTGGTAGAGGAGACTATCAGAACAAACATTGGCACAGAAGAAGTTCCACACAACATATTCCTGGCTCAATCTTTGACAAAGTCAAAAAGGTCAAAATTCATAAGTTTCTTCACGGAATGACAAATCAACTTTGCATGGTCATACGTTGATATGCCTGGATTGGATCCAGATTTGGTAATGCACCATTTGACAGTTAAACCAGGGGCAAAGCCAGTGAAACAAAAATTAAGAAAGATGCATCCACAAGTCGCATTATTAGTCAAAGTAGAGCTTGAGAAATGATTGGATGTTGGATTCATATGCCCAATTTATTATCCTAAATGGATCTCCAACTTAGTGTCTGTCAGTAAACTAGATCATAGTATCAGAATATGTACAAATTTTAGAGACATCAACAAAGCTTGTCCTAAGGATGATTTTCCGTTACCAAATATTGACTTGATTGTCAATCTCACAACAGGTCATGCGATGTTATCTTTGATGGATGGATTCTCTGGTTACAATCAAATAAAAATTGCATCTAAGGATCAGCACAAAATGACATTTACTTGTCATTGGGGAACCTTCTACTGGAATGTCATGCCCTTTGGGCTAAAAAATGCAGGCACTACATATCAAAGAGCCATGACTACTATCTTTCATGATCTCATGCACGTCACTGTGGAAGATTATGTTGACGACCTCTTGGGCAAATCAATAGATAGAGATACACATTTGGACATACTTTCAGTCGTCTTTGATCGGTTAGAAAAATATAAAGTAAGATTAAGCCCCAAGAAATGTGTCTTTGGAGTGACCTCCGGGAAGCTCCTAAGATTCATTGTCTCAAAAACAGGAATCGAAGTTGATCCAGCAAAAGTCAAGGCTATCTTAGAGATGCAACCACCAAGAAATATTAGTCAACTTTGATCTTTGCAAGGGAGACTTCAATCCATATGAAGATTCATAGCACAAATTGCAGATAAGTGTAATCCCTTTTAGCACTTGCTACATAAAAACATCAAATTCAAATGGGATGATAACTGTCAACAGGCTTTCCAGATACTCAAAGATTATCTTCTAAATCTGCCAGTTTTGAATGCCACCAGTTCCAGATCAACCTCTATTACTATACATATCAGCTACTTCAACAGCACTGGGGGCACTCTTAGCACAACAAGTTGCTGAGGGCAAAGAAAAGGCAGTATACTATATCAGTCGCACATTGGTGGGATATGAGCTAAACTACAAACCGATTGAGCGTGCATGTCTCGCTGTGGTCTTTGCTTCACAGAAATTACGACATTACATGCTAACTCATAAGACTAAGTTGGTTGCAAGGATTGATCCATTGAAATACCTTCTCAATAAAGCAACACTTACTGGGTGACTAGCCAAATGGGTGATGATCTTGAGTGAATTCGACATTGAGTATGTGGATAGAAAAGCAATAAAAGGACAAGCCATTGTAGATCAGTTAGCAGATGCCCCCATGATAGATGATGTTTCTCTAATTTCAGAATTTCCAGATGAATCCATTTTAACAGTGTCGCATGCAAAGCCATGGCAACTATACTTTGATGGCTCATACAAATAGAATGGGGCAGGAGTGGGCATCCTCTTCATAACTCCTCAAGGGGATTCTATACCAAAATCATATCGATTATCATTTCCCTGCACTAATAACATAGAAGAATACGAGGCATTAACAACTGGATTACGAATAGCAGTTCAGTGGAAGATCCAAGAACTTCAAGTTTGGGGATTCTCAGCTTGTAATTTGTCAAGCAACTAATGACTACCAAACAAAGGATGAGAAATTAATGCCTTAAAAAAGAATGGTGGATGACCTAAAACAACATTTCATGAAGTTAGACTTTGAGTAGATACCAAGAGAGCAGAATCGAGCCGCAGATGCCATGGCTACAATTGCTTCACTGATTGATCTACCTCTGAATGAGACCTGCTATGAGTTCTTGGTGGATAACCTTTTGTTTCCTTCATATGAAATTACTCCTACTGAGATAATATGTGTCATCGGTCCTAAGTCCCAGTTATATGGTTCTATTTTCACATACCTTCGTGATAATACCTTTCCTCTTGACCTATCCAATAAGCAACATTGCACTTTCATTCGCCAATCTTCTCGATACGTCATTTTAGCCGATATCCTATATCGTCAAGGTCTAGATGGCACTCTTCTTAGATGTTTAGAAAGCGATGAAGCTCAGATTGCGTTATGTGAAGTACATGAAGGGATATGTGGTCCACATTCTAGTGGTCCTACCTTAGCCAAGAAACTCATCAGGACTGGATATTACTGGCCCAATATGGAAAAAGGCTCATATCAGTTTGTCAAGAAATGTAAGCAGTGTCAACTTCATGGAGACCTCATTCATGCGCCAGCACAAGAACTTCAACCAATTACGACTCCTTGGCCCTTTTGTCAATGGGGACTCGATCTCATAGGAAAGATTCACCCTCCATCTTCCAACGGTCATAAATTCATAATCACTGCCACAGAGTATTTCACAAAATGGATCGAAGCCGTGCCTCTCACACAAGTCACTGGAAAAAAATTGCTACATTCATTCTCAACTATATCATTTGTCGATACGGTATTCCTGTTTCCATCATCATAGATAACGGGTGTCCCTTCAAAAATTAGGATGTTTGTGAACTCTGTGACCGCTTCCATATTACCCATTGTTTCTCCACACCATATTACCCCCAAGGTAATGGTCAAGCTGAGGCGTGTAATAAAACAATCCTTAAAATCTTAAAAAAGACAATCACGACATTGGTCGTAATTGGCATATCCAACTTAATCCCACACTTTGGGCCTACCGCACACCTATAGGAGCTACACCCTATTCACTTGTCTACGACATTGAAGCTATCTTGCCTATTGAGGTCGAGTTACCCTCTTTATGAGTCTCTTTGCAAAACATTATCAGTGATGAAGACTACAGGGTCTCTCGAATACTAGAACTTGAACTATTGGATAAACAAAGAAAACTTGCTTTTAATCATCTCAAGGTTTATCAACACCAAATGAGTCGTAGTTACAATCATAAAGTGAAGGCTTGCACATTTGAGGTAGGTGACTTGGTTCTCAGAGAAAATCCTAAAAATCAACAAGAGAGAGAGAAGAAGGGCAAATTTTAACCAAATTGGCTTGGCCCTTACATCATTATAGCAGCCTATAGATCTGGTGCATATCAATTCTCAACCATAGAGGGTGAACCTTTGGAGGATCCCATCAATAGCATGCACCTTCGCAAGTTTTACACATAGCTCTCCAGAGATCCCAATTTCAAAAATACACAAAAAAAATCAAAAATTCAAAAATACAAAAAAATCATAAAACATAAAAAATCATTACTTGGTGAAAACCTGGTAAACAAGCGCCTTGTGACACAAAAAAAATAAAAAAAAATAAAAAAAGTAAAGAAAAAGCATTTTGTCCAACAGTGAAAACCACTTCAGTGGCACCCTGGGCAAGTACCATGGTGAAAATTGGGTCACTAGTGCCATGTGTAGAGACATTGCTCCTCCCTCGTTCAGGATTCCATTTCATCCTTTCACTTTTCACACACTCACAACCTATTCATCCATAATAAACTTACCCATTCCCATCATGGCTTGTCATTAATCTACCCAAGATTGGTTCACCATTCATAATAAACCTTCCTTTTCACTCCTTTCCATTCATAATAAATCAGCTCCTATCTATGGCTAAGGTAAATCCTATGTCTAGTAATGGGTGTGGAACTGAGAGCATCGCTTGTTCGAGGAGTATAGTTTCTTCCAGTCTATCCGCGCACAATCCACAATAAAGCAACATTTGCATCACAAATCCACAATAAAGTTCCATCTTCTCCGTAATAAAGTGTCAATTTCATGGATTCAGTCAGTTTCAGATGAGACACAATAGTAACAATGGACTTCAACAAATCAAATCTTTCAATAGACTCAAACAACATTATGGTTCAGTGCAATCTATCCTTTTTGTGAAAGTAAACATTGTGACCACAATCAAATAAGACTTAAACAAGTGACAAGAGATACTAAACTTGAGGACTACAGTGGATGTTGGTGTCGAGTCTTGGTTTTCTTTTGATTTTATCTTTTTGGTGACATGTCTTTTAGCTTTTTCGGGATGTCTCTGACTAGAGATTTTATCTCCAGGATGTCTTTGACTAGAAAGGCGAGGATGGGGTATCGTCACCTATTTTTCTTTGCTGTCTGTGGATTGTCTCTTAGTAATGCTATGACTTGTCCAAGGATATGAGGACACTGAGAGTCTAGTGTGAACTGGGGCATTCCTTGTTTGCGACTGTCCTCTCTCCATGCAAACGGGTACAATGACTGTCTAGGTCAAACATATGCCTGGATTGTCATAACCTACTTGCCATAATAAAGCTCAATGATGATAACGCACAAGAAGCTCTTTCACTTTCATATCTTCTATCTTCCTTCCCCCTTTCTTGATTGACCTCCATCGTCCTTCTTGAGTCTGTGTAGCCTGCTATCACATGACTGAGTATAATGACACGCCAAAAACATTTGCATTTCATGTAGTTGCACTTGCATTATCACATATTAAGCATTTCATACATACATATAGATATCACAATCACATCACATCCTTCACACAACACATGTTAGCACATTTTACATTCTCATCATGTAAATAGTCATTTGCATTATCATATTCATCTGCATTCCATACATTCACAATTGCATTTGCATAAACATATAAAACATAAAAGAACAAAAATATTGCATTTCATTATGTACATATTTGCATCCATAACATAAGCATCACATAGAAACATATATCATGAAACATTTCATCACATAGGTACGTATGCATACAGCCGCTGCAAAGATGAATCATCTCATATATATAATCAAAAGTGTCATGATACAATGATGTCAAAATACATATGGCTACAAAATCACTCAAAGGTGTCTACATCATCATACAAAATAGTACAAAACTGATACATAGGGAGCCCTCTATGGCTATGATGAACTCCCTCTCTCGGAGCCGCCTGGCCTCAACAGAGTCTGAGCCCTAGAAGGACCCGCCCTAGGATCATCTCTCCTGTCCCTTCTATCTGGTGGTGGTGGAGGACCCATAACCCCACCACTGGACGCTTTTCTCCTCTAGCTCCCTCCCATAGTCGTCACTGTCTGCAATGATCTGTGGAAGCTCCTCGCCCGCTGCTCTGGTGGCACTGCCCTGTAATATAGGTCTCGCTAGTAACCTATCTCCTCCCCTGCCCGTAGAACATAGGCATATCCAGCCCCTGTGTCCTCTATCGTCTGCCTCCCAGCCCTCAATGTTGTCTCAACCTCAGTATAGTGTTGGATAGCTTGATCTCGCTCATGCTCTGTCTCCCTCAATCACCTCCTGAGCCTAGCTATCTCCCTCTCCAGGTCCTGGATCTCATCTACCTATCCCTGGCAGATCTCCCTCAGCTCAAGCAGCTCATCCTCCTCCTCCTCAGCCCCCTGTGCCTCTTCCTGTGGCTCCCCCTGTACTAGTAGCTGTGCCTCTACCTGTACCTACCTCTGCCCCTATCCCTGCACCTATTTAGGACCCTGTGTTGCTGGCACTTGTAGTGGTAATCCACCGCGACCCCTCACCACCTAAGCCTGTCTGTCCTCCCCACCCTCTCTCCATGGAGCAACCCTCCTCTCTCCAACTGCACCCCACCTCCTCCATCGGCCTCTTCCCCCACCATCTCCATCATCATCCCCATCCCCACCACCATCTCCATCTAGAGGCTCCCTTGGGTCTATCAGTCATGGAAAGGGATGTTCTGCCCAATATGCCATGTACTCTGCATCCATGCCTACATCCTCAATCTCTAGCCACATATCCCATGGCATCAACACCATCTCTACCAGTTGCATCACTGCCTGATCATATGATAACAATAGCCCAAAGTGTGTCTGATCCCTGACTGTCCGCGCATACATCCCAGAACCCTGTGGCATCCGCTGAATATGGCCAAACTACCTGCACACCCTGTCAATCAGTTGTCTCTCCAATACATAGGGCATCTACCCAATCAGATATCTTCTCCGAAAGGTATAAGGCAGATCCACTGCATCCTCCTCCCACTGCTCGCACTCACGATACAACCTCCATATCACAATGTTGATCTCATCCAAGACTCGATGCCAATGCTCCAACCTGCCAATACGTGGCTGTGAGGTAATCATTCATATAGATGCACAAAGCTGCGTCCATGACCCCTACCCCTGAAATGTATCAGTTGGGTAACCGGCAGATGCTCATATGCCCACGCTTGCAACAATGTAACTCCACAGCCCAATCCTACGGATCCATGATACACAAACTGATGCAGCTCATAGTACAAGTGTGCCATCACACATGGTCCCCAGGCATATCTGGTGTGCTATGTAACTAGTATCTCCAAGGTGCTCCCCCAGCCCACAGCCAACCCTCGTGTAGCCCTATCTGGACACAAGAACCCATTGATCACTCCTCCTAGCACTGCTAGTAGTGCCAGTCTTGTTGCTGTCATGGTATCCCATGCCACATGTCCAGCTCTCATCTCTAGTCTGGGATCTTGAAATACTCATCTCAAGGCCTCCCTATCTCCATCTTGATCATAGGGTATCAGCTCCCCATCGATCAGTATCCGTCGAATCCTATATACATCCTCTAAGGTGACTATCATCTCACCCATCAGCAAATGAAAACTACAAGTCTCTGAGTGCCATCTCTCAGCAGGTGCAGTCAGTAGCCCCATGTTCGCCTAAAACTCAGGCACATACAAGATGTATCTTAGACCCATAGCCTCAATAATAGCTCAGTCCTCGAATGTCAGTTCTGGTCGTAATCTCTGCATCGATGGGAATCTCTCTCGTGACTTTAGCATAGACAAATACTCCTGCAGTCAAGCAAAACAATCATGTCAGTCAAAGTGACACTCACTGTTCATCACAAAGTGTTGCTTCTATCCTAGTGACACTCATTGTTCATCACAAAGTGTTGCTATCTATCCCAGTGACACTCACTGTTCATCACAAAGTGTTTCTATCTATCCTAGTGGTACTCCCTGTTCATCACAAAGTACTCATTGTTCATCACAAAGTGCCTTGATCTATCCTGTCCTAGGGCCTCCATTTGAGTGAATCCTCTTGAGTAGTTTCCTAATTGGCAACGTATGTTCTATCATAGAATTGTCAAAACCTAGCTCTATCTGCTATCCTAGTCTTCCCTAGAGGACCTGCTTGAGTGTATCCTCTTAGCAACTTATCCAATCGACAACATATGTTCATCACAGAACTGATGATTTGACCTTGAAGACACAAACGCACCTTCATGACATAAGCGCGCTTACAGACTGCACAAACACGCCTGCTCTACACAGACGCGCCTGAAATACACAGATGTGCCTATGCTCTGCACAGATGCACCTGAAATACACAGATGTGCCTATGCTCTGCACAGACGCGCCTATCCTACACAGACGTACCCACATTTCACAAACGTGTCTGCACAACACAGACGCGTTTGGATTTGACATAGATGCTGATTAATTCATAGACGCGCCTGGCACAAACATAGACGTGTCTATTCAACCTAGACGCGCCTACACATTTTTAACATTTTTGACATTATCCTAAAAGTGCATTTATTGCACTACCTAACATGCATTTATGACAACAATTATTGCAACAAAGTACAAGGAGGTTTTGAGGTACTTACCAGCTCTCTTGCGTCTGCTGGCCTTTGATATCGGCGAACGCAATCGAATCTGTGAACCAATGCCATCGCTGCTGACTGCTGCTGCTCTATTCTCTCTTTGCACTCTGATCTCTTGAAGGTGTGGATGACAATGAGGATGTTTTCCCCTCGTGGTCTATATTATAGACTGCCTTAGCCCTAGTCCTAGCCCTGGCCCTCATTTCCTGAGTCAGTCTTCTTTATCTCGTGACTCTGTCACTCTATCCTATCCAGTCAGTCCATTCTAGCCTTTCTTTCTTATCGAGAGATTGTCTGCGATCTTTTTAGACATTTTCATCCAATCTCTCGAGGGGGCATATCATTCCCATCTTGGGGCAACTTTGTATCAGTTTATCTTATCTTCTTTGAAACAACGCAACAAGCTACATTGTCTCAAAGAGGGGCAAAATGTAGACACCTAAAATTGTTCAGTCTAATTAAATAAATATCTTTATTTATTTATTTAATTATTTTAGCCTAATTCTTCTATTAATTAAATAAATCTTTATTTATTTAATTAATTCATTTATCCTCTTCTAGCCTTATTTCTCATTTAAATAAATACATTTATTTATTTAAATTATCCTTTTATTAAATTAAATAAATATCTTATTTATTTAATTAATCCCACTTCTTCTATTAATTAAATAAATCTTTATTTATTTAATTAATTCATTAACCTTTTCTACCGATGACACATGTCATTCATCTCTTAATTCATACACTACCTACCCTCTTATTATTTTATTATTTCCTCTACCTACCCTCTAATCATAGCCGACCTCTTTTTACACCTCTCAATCTTATCCCTCCATTTCATATAGTGTCTTCTATATAAGGAGACGCTTCCTTCATTTTCAACCCTAACTACTTGATCAATTGATGACACTATACTTTCGAACTTGCATATGTGATCCTACTTGTGTAATAACCCACCATAATTAACTCAACAAAATTGACCTTTCTTTTTTTTTTGTTTAATTTAATCGTTGTGTTTGATTCAATTGCATGTGCACTTGCATGGAGATGATAACGTCAAATAAATGTAGTTAATCTATAAGTAATTTGCATGATATAAGAATAGTGTAACTTGCGTGCATAATTAAGCAATCCAAAAATAGTGATTAATTTAGGCATTTGATTCAAATCATATTAATGTGAATTAGTTGCTAAAAGCCAACTAAGCGCCCAATGGATCTTACATGAAATGAATGACTTTAATTAAAATAAATTTGATCCAATATAATTTGCTGATGTAAAATTTATCAAGGATACTTAATCGTGAATCCACTACACAATAAACCTTTCTAAGTTAAATCCAACAACTTAAAATTTATACTAAGGAAGGAATTTAATATTTCCTAAATTACAATTATAAAAAAAATAAGATTTAAGCAATTGAATTTTAATCCCAAGGCAATTACTAAAAGAAAAATTCTAAATTGCAATAAAAAGAATATGTATATATATATTTAAAAAAAACTATCTACAAAAAAAAAGCGAATTTCATTTATTGTTTTATTTAGCAAATCGGGGTGGGGTGGGGGGGGGGGGGGGGAAGTGGGGACCACGGGTCCCATCACCCCCTGTGGTCCTGCATGTGCAGTCCCGTAGGGTTGAGGGGACAACGTGGTCCCCTCCACTCCCCTGTGGATCACTGACAGTGATAGCAGGGTAGTGGGGGGTACCGCTACCCCCGGCGGTTACAAAACCCGCCGCCCTTGCACACTGTCATGCCTTCAATACTTTTCAAAGACCGCGCCACCATTAATGTAATTAACATTTGAACGTAGTTAAATATAATTATAAAGTGACATTAATATATATATATATATATATATATATATATATTAACATTTGCAATAAACTTTATATATATATATATATATATATATATATATATATATATATATATATATATATATATATATATAAGAATTTATTTAGGAAGTAAGAACATGGATAAAATAGATGAACAAATAATTGTTTTTAGATTAATTTTCACAGTAAACAGGAATTTAACATTTACAGAGAGGGAGAGAGAGCTTTATCCAGCATTCATAGGGAGGGAGTTTATTTCCAGACTTCACAGGCAAAATTGTTTATTTCCAGGATTCGTTTCCAGTATTCACAGGAGGATTTATTCAACTGATATTCACAGAGAGGTCTTTGACCAACTCATAGGGAGATTCAAAATAATCATAGAGATTTAAAGTAACTACAGAGATTTAAAATAATCCCACAGATTTAAAATAACTACAGAGATTTAAAATAACTAAAGAGACTCAAAATAATCCCAGAGATTTAAAATAACTACAGAGATTTGAAATAACTACAAAGATTCAAAATAATCCCAGAGAATTAAAATAACTATAGAGATTTAAAATAACTACAGAGATTCAAAATAATCCCAGAGATTTAAAATAACTACAGTGATTTAAAATAATCCCAAAGATTTAAAATAACTACAGAGATTCAAAATAATCCCAGAGATTTAAAATAACTACAGTGATTTAAAATAATCCCAGAGATTTAAAATAACTACAGAGATTTAAAATAACTACAGAGATTCAAAATAATCCCAAAGATTTAAAATAACTACAACAATTTAAAATAATCCCAAAGATTTAAAATAACTACCGAGATTTAAAATAACTATAGAGATTCAAAATAATCCCAGAGATTTAAAATAACTACAGCGATTTAAAATAATCCCAGAGATTTAAAATAACCACAGAGATTTAAAATAACTACAAAGACTCAAAATAATCCGAGAGATTTAAAATAACTACAGAGATTTAAAATAATCCCAGAGAGAGATTTAGAATAACCATAGAGGAAATAATCGCAAAGGTTTAAAATAATCTCAGAGATTTAAAATAACTAATATTCACAGAGAGATTCATTTTAAGAATGAGATTCAGATTTCCAGAGAGATGAATTAGAGGGAAGAAGTAAAGATTAAGATTCAAATGCATAGATCTAAAATCTTTGGAAAAAAAACAAAAGGGCAAGATTATGAGCATATTTCTTAAGGAAAATAAAATTAATAGAACTATCTTTTACTTTCATTATGTGGAAGAGACTTATCAATAATTGCTTCTAAATAGAAGAAAAAAACTTACACTCTAATAAAACTTTTGAAAGAAGATCTAGAAGCTATTTTTTTTTGATAATATAAATTTCTCATATGACAAAAGGAGAGAACCTGGTTTGTTGAAGCTTGATGTTGAATTCTCTAGCTATCCTTGATCCTTCCTTGCAACTAGAGAGAGATCTTCCAACAATAACTTAAAAATTCCTGCAACAAAATGAGACTACCAAAAAAAAAACTTGGGAAAATTTCCTTCAAAACAAAATCAAGTCCCTTCTTTGAAACTTGCATATCATTTATAAGAAAAATCCCTCTATTCCACTATCTATAATTTTAATTAAAAAAAGAGATTCTTTCCCAATTTTGGACTTCATGCAAATTGATTAGACTTAGTGGGAGGAGTTACATGCAAGGTGGTGGAGAATCCTCTAGAAGCTTCTTATTCTTCCTACAACATGTGCCATAATTGGATGAGGAAAACTAAATAAATAATTAAGAAAAATGTATATTTTCCATGTGTGTGTGTGTGTTTTATTATTTTATCCTTTTATAATATTCATTCAATCATTTAAATAGTTTATCAAAAAATATAATAGAGTTTGTATTTTAAATCCAAAGGTGATAAAGGAGGGTTGTGACATCCTCCCCTCCTTAATTTGTGCATCGTCCCGATGCACTTATTGAACGCATCCAAAAGAGTCTATAGCTCATGATTAAAACAAAAAAAGGAAACAACTGCTGCATATCTTTAGTAACTTCCCACGTGGCATTATTTTCATCGTACTGGTCCCATTGCACTTTGCACTGATCAACCTCTCTGTTGCGCAACTGGCACTGGCACCTCTCCAAGATTCTAAATGGCTCTATCATTATTCCTCCCATTTCCTGGACCTGTAAAGCATCCCAATTCAAAATGTGTTTCTCATCAGGTACATACTTTTTAAGAAGAGATACATGGAAGACATCATGGATTCGGCTCAACTGGGGAGGTAAGGCCAACTGGTATGCAACTGGATTAATCCTTCCCAATATTTCAAAGGGTCCAACATAACGAGGTGCAAGCTTAGTCTTTTTCCCAAATCTTATGTAACTCTTGTGTGGCCTAACCCTTAGGAAGACTTTCTCTCCCACCTCAAACTCCCTTGGTGTCCTGTTTTTGTCTGCATTACTCTTCTGCCTATCTGAGGCTTCCTTCAATCTCTGTCTAATTTCCTTAGTTTTCCTTTCCATTTCTTTCAACATATCTAGTCCAACAATTACTCTATCTTCAAGACTATCCCAACTCAAAGGTGTTCAACATGGTTTACCATACAATGCTTCGAAAGGTGTCATTCCCAAAGATGTTTGATATGTATTATTGTAAGGCAATTCTACTATAGGTAGGTATTCTTCCCATTTCCTCTGTTGGTCCATGCAATACATGCAAAGTAGGTCTTCCATAATCTAATTTGTCCTTTCTGTCTGACCATCGGTTTCAGGATGGTATGTCATGCTTAAATTTTAGTTGAGTTCCCAGAGCTGATTGAAGAGTGGTCCAAAATCTTGAAGTGAATCTAGCATCTCTATCTGATATGATTTTCTTTGGTATTCCATGCAACCTAAATATTTCCTTAACAAAATGCCTAGCCAAGGTAGGTGCATCATCCATCATATTCCCTCGTATAAAGTGTGCCACCTTAGTGAGTTTGTCAATTACCACCATTATTGCATCATGCCTAGAAGGTGACATGGGTAACCCTTGCACAAAATCCATGCTAATAACTTGCCACTTGTGTTGAGGTGCAATTGTAACAATCCAGCTGGATGTCTATGTTCTGCCTTTACTATTTGACACTCCAAACATTTAGCCACATACTTGACTATGTCATTCTTCATCCCTTGCCAAAAGTATAACATCTTTAGATCTACATAAAGTTTGTTAACTCTTGGGTGCCCTGAATAAGGGGCATTGTGAGCCTCCGACAAGACTACTTCCCTTAAGTTCCCTGAATTAGGAATATAGATTCTATTATTGTATCTGAGCAACCCATCTTCATCTAATGCATACCCTTCAATCTTAGGATTGGTTGGATCATGTTCTAATGTCAATTTGACTTTCTCATACCATGGGTCATGACCTTGCTCATCCATCACCTACCTTTTGAAAGAAGTTTTGAATGTTGCTATAGTCATCAAGCGTCTCCTCCTACTCAAAGCATCTGCCACCCTATTTTCCTTCCCCTTAATATATTCAATTTCAAAATCATATTCACTTAGAAACTCTAACCATCTTCTTTGTCTGGCATTTAAGTGGGGTTGGGTAAAGATGTACTTTAGTCCTTGGTTATCTGACTTTAACTCAAAGGGCTTCCCTAGTAAGAAGTGCCTCCATTTTTGTAGGGCATGCACAATCGCTGCCAACTCTAAGTCGTGGGGTGCATAATTGACTTCATGAGTCTTTAGCTTACTAGATTCGTAAGCTACTACCCCTTCATCTTGGACAAGTACTCCTCCTAACCCTTTAATAGAAGCATCGGTTATGACTCTGAAGTGTCCATTCAAATCTGGTACTTTTAGAATGGGTGCTGAAGTTAGTTTCCCCTTCAAAATTTGGAATGCCTTATCACTTTTTTCTATCCACACAAACCTTTTACCCTTCCTTTGCAATGAGGTGATGGGGTTTGCTATCTTAGAAAATCCTTCCACAAACCTCCTATAGTAACCTGCTAGCCCCATAAAGCTTCTTACCTCGGAAACATTTTTAGGGATTAGCCATTCTACTATTGCCTTTATTTTATCTAGATCAACTGCTATTCCTTCCTTTGATATTATATGCCCAAGGTAGTGAATCTTTTCCTCAAAGAAGGCACATTTGGACAATTTCCCATATAACTTATGTTCTCTCAATCTTTGAAAAACAATTTGCAGGTGTACTAAATGTTCCTCTTCATTCCTAGAGTAAATCAATATGTCATCCAGAAATACCAAAAGAAATTTATCCAAGTAGTCATGCAGTACACTATTCATTAAGTTCATAAATGCAGCTAGGGCTTTGGTTACACCAAAAGGAACTACGGTGAATTCATAATGCCCATATCTAGTCCTGAAAGCTGTTTTTAGAATGTCTTCCTCCTTAATTCTGAGTTGATGGTACCCTGACCGGAGGTCTATCTTTGAGAAAACTGCTACTCCTTTCATTTGGTCAAAAAGATCCTCTATGCGAGGTAAGGGATACCTATTCTTTATGGTGACTTTGTTCAACATCCTATAGTCGATGCGTAGCCTTAAGGTTCCATCCTTCTTAATGAATAAGACTGGCACTCCCCATGGTGATACACTTGGCCTTATTAATCCCTTAGCTAAGAGTTCCTCTAATTGCATTTTGAGCTCTTGTAATTCAATTGTGTTCATTCGGTAAGGTGCCCTTGATACTGGTTCAGCTCCTGGGAGTACTTCGATAGAAAAGTCAAACTTCCTTTTAGGGGGTAAGCCGGGTAATTCTTCTGGAAAAACATCCTTGAATTCTTTTAAGAAGGGGATATTTCAAAGGTGGGTGTATTTTCCTCTTTTCCTTCATCAACTTCAACCATATAGATTAAGCCTCCTCTTCTCCTTTCCTTCTTTAATTGCATGGCTAAGATGGTTTCTATATTAATGGGTTTAAACTTTCCTTGGATTTTGACCCTTTTTCCTCCATCATCCAAACATTCAACAACTTTTCTATAGCAATCTACATTATCTTGATGGTTTGTTAACCAACTGATTCCAATAATTACATCATATAATCCTAGGGGTGCCACATAGAGGTCTACCCTTGTTTCAAACTCAGGAAATTGTACCCTTGCCCTCAGCAACACTTAGTTACTTCCCTAGCCATTCTAGGGTTTTACCTAAAAGTTAAATTATGTAGTTAGTTCTTGATTTAAGATTTTTTAAAATTTAATTTCTACCATTGCAAAACATTCCCTTAGTTGTATAAATTGAAGTGAGCACAAGGCCTAGATTTGAACCTTTGCTCTAATACCACATGTAATAACCCACCATAATTAACTCAACAAAATTGACCTTTCTTTTTTTTTTGTTTAATTTAATCATTGTGTTTGATTCAATTGCATGTGTAATAACCCACTTAACATAATTTTTTTTTATAAATTTTTTATATAAAAATATTGATTTCTTATTCTTACTTATTCTTATTTATTTTTGATTCAATCACATACTTAGGTACATCTATCTAAATGAGATAGGCATCCATCCAACAGGGATGGGCATCTAACCATATGGGTTAGGCATCTATCCATACGGGAATAGGTATCTAACCAAATGGGTTAGGCATCTAACCATACAGGTTAGGCATTTGTCCATACGAGATAGGAGGTTTCATCTATCCAATTTCGAATAGGCATCTACCCAAATGGGGTAGGCATCTATTCATAAGAATAGGATATGCTCTGGCCAGAGACTTTAGACTCATTGGGACCATCCGGATCCTAAGCCACTCTCTAAAGACTACACTCCCCTACTAAGAGTGCACTGAGGTCGCCATCCTTAGGAGTATCAAAATAATTACATAAACAAGCTTGAGTTCCGCCTCAGAATTTGGCCTAAAGCCTCGGGAAGTCAAGCGAATCCATACGGGATTCCTTCTAAGTATGCATTGAATTAATTTTAACCTTTCAATTATTATTTGCACCATTTGATTTAAAAGACCGAGGAGCTTCAAGAACCAACTACTCACCCATAACCAATCCTAACCCCATCCCCGAACGCCTGAGTACAAGGGACAACTCCGTCCCTAGACTGCCTACATACCCGTTTCGACACGGGATCAAGGCATAAAGTATGTAGTTCTGGTTTCAAACTATGGTTTAATGTAAACTGTTTGGTGGGTACGCAACCCTTTCTAGGGTCAATGTCCCAGATAGTTCCTCTGCAGTTGCTACGCATGATGGTAGCTCTATAGCCAAAAAGGCTCAAGGTGGCCTTCCGCTTGTGGCCTAAAAACTAATTCCTAATTCCTATTAAAAATGTTACCCTTATATCGTTATCATCCTCTGAAAATCATCAAGATAGATAAATTCTAAATCATCACACACCACCAAGCCCTGAAGGGGTTTTCTAAGGTTTAACTGAGCGGATGTAAATACTTTTTAAAAGATTATCTTTTTAGATTATTGATCCAAGGGGGATTACCCACCCCTTGGATTTTTAACTTTCATATGACCCTTATTTCTCCCCGGCGATTTATAGGGATGATGCCACAGACGCCGTTAGTGCAACTTTATTAGGCATTAAGTGCAGTAGTTCAACACGATGACATTACCCGTAAGCGTGACCCAGAGGCACCATAGATACCGAACACTGCTAAGGTTTTGGTTTCGTCTCCTCTTGTCTAGTTGTCTAGCTAAGGATTCTAATTTTGAAATCATGGATCTTATGTAAAGCAATATACTAATACAATCATGAAAAAGAAATATAGTATACAAAGAATTTTTGCCTAAAAAACTTGTAAAATTATAACTTATGAAAAACTTCTTGGAAGGTACTAAATTGCTTAAAGAAAATCCAAAGCCTAGGTAGAAGGCCTTAGAAATGAATTTTTAGTACTTACTTGATTGAAGAAAAAAAAACTTAATATTAATAAGCTTGAAAGTAACCGCATTATTGATAACCATCTAATTCTTCCACTTGAAGCAACATAAATTCTATCTTTAATTATTTCCCACAAATGATAACCTTACTTTAGATATGGATCCTAATACTTGAAGGGTAGAAAATAAAATGATTATATAGCAAGACTTTGGAATCCAATTTAGCACTTACTTGCCATTTAATAATAAGCATCAAAATAGCCACATTACTTTTAATTATCAAAATAAGATTGGAAGAGGATCGAAATCTCCTAAATATTTCAAATCAATCTACTTTTACTCTCTCTTGGACTAATGATAAACCAACCAATTCTTCCACTTGAAGCGACGTTAATTTTAGATACTTCTTGCAAAGATAACCTTATTGATTTCAAAACTCTATGAAATATCTAAAAAAAACTTGGGAAAATTTCCTTCAAAACAAAATCAAGTCCCTTCTTTGAAACTTGCATATCATTTATAAGAAAAATCCCTCTATTCCACTATCTATAATTTTAATTAAAAAAAGAGATTCTTTCCCAATTTTGGACTTCATGCAAATTGATTAGACTTAGTGGGAGGAGTTACATGCAAGGTGGTGGAGAATCCTCTAGAAGCTTCTTATTCTTCCTACAACATGTGTCATATTTGGATGAGGAAAACTAAATAAATAATTAAGAAAAATGTATATTTTCCATGTGTGTGTGTGTGTTTTATTATTTTATCCTTTTATAATATTCATTCAATCATTTAAATAGTTTATCAAAAAATATAATAGAGTTTGTATTTTAAATCCAAAGGTGATAAAGGAGGGTTGTGACAACTTGCAACCACATTTCCGTTATTTGTTGAGCTCTTGTGCACATAAAATCTGAGAGCAAATATATCAAGCAAGATCAATGGAGATAGGAAGAATGGAGATCCAAACCCTATTGGACATGTGATGGTATAATCTTTGTGATTTCATTTGATTTGCATTGCCTTAGGTGATCTTCATATGTTATGGTGGATCTTTGTTGTTGTTAGGCTAGGGTTTTGTGGTTGAATTCATTTAGCCTTTCAACATTATTGTTGTTTCCATTTTCACCATATACACCCACCATTTTGGAAGGTCTCTTGTACTCATAATTTAAGGTACTAAGTCTTGACAACCAACAATAGAAATGAGTCCAAATACCATGGCATCTAAGGGTCCATCTTCAACCATGGGATACTAGTAACAAGGAGTGGTTTTGTGCTATGAACCAACAAGCATGGTTCTACTTGTGGATGAGTAGGGCAAGGACAACATCCATAGATAGTCATACTTTTTTATATGGTAGTTCACTAGCTAGCACAAGAACAAACATCCATGGAAAATTCATAACACTTTGATGGATTACCTCTAACCCTCGATCCATAATTACATTTGTGAATACTCTTCCAAATGTGAGGGTTGATACTAGAGGGTATAAAAATCCAACATAAATATAACATGACTAGCAATATCTACTTGCATACAAATATAGTATGTACATATTATAGATTGATTCACACAGTCCTTTCACCAAGGATAGACAAATACATTAAAATTTAATACCACATTCATAACTATTTGTTTTTTCACATGATGATCACAAAGGGTACATTTTGATGGATTGTCTATATTGTCTACCTCATCCTTATTCCAAGTTGGATACCCAATATCATATATTTGGGACACAAACATTATATTTACTAGGGGAAGAGTACCAATAAATAACATAGTTCCAATAACCGTTACCTTATTGTCATGTTGACCCGCCAATAGCCATCATAGTGAAAACACCATTAATAAATTTGTTTTGTATCAATAGCCGATCATTTTTTGTAATTAATTGGCCCATTTGTGCACAAGTATTGGAACATTTGTGCACCACTATTGGGACATTTGTCAACAAGTACTAGTGATTTTGAGTTGACATTTACTAGAACATCTTTAGTTAGGTATTAGGCGACACTTTGAAATGTGTACTTTTTGACCTTTGTGCACATAACTGATTCCACAGTGTGCATCGTTACTACCCAAAATCTAGATCAATAGCTATAAGCAGTTAAGTCGCATACGAAGACAACTAAAAAAAATAAAAAATTTGATGTACCGTTTAAGATTTGTGGGTGCGCGAAGTTAGCTATGACGACTACTGGTGCTCTTCCCCTAGTAATTGAAATATCGTGACACGTGAATCTATCATCATTGACTTTCCACATGTCACAACAATTACAGTGTCTATTATGTTATTCACCCATACCAATTAAGCACAAGACATACATAAATTAATACTCATCACTACAATATTTCTTCACAATGATTATTATCATTATACCTCCTTTCATAATTTTATCTTTTTTTTGCTATTGTTAAATTATTTTATAGTCATGGTTTAACTATTAACCTCCACCTGAGATTTAATTCATTGAATGCACAAAACCTTCCAGCTTGCTTTGTTTTACCATATTATTTCATTCTACTAATCACTATCATCATTTTTTTCCAAAAGATATGTAGAGTGAAGGATTGTTTTCCATGTCCCAATTTGGTTTTATTTTCTCTTACCATTATCAAGTTGACTAGCTTTTGAATGCTTCCAATTGTACTTTCATACAACTTAAATTTCTTTGGTCACATTATAAAAATCCTACCTTTTAAGGTGAATTATTGAATGTTCCCAATTGAATAGCCTTGTTTTGTATGACAAGTAGTACCATTAGTGTACAACTACCAAAATACTTTATCGATGTTAACTTGTATAACTCATTAATCCTTGAGAAGCATATTAAATATCTTAACATTTCTACATTTTTAAATTTAATTCACTTAAAATATTTTACATTTATCTCTTCAAATCAAGGTTCTCTTTAATAATAATAGAAGAAACACTCATAAGAGATAAGGAATTCTAATCAAAGTTTGATAATTATATGAATTATAATTCAACCATAGATTTGTGCACAAAAATTCTATATCCCAATTACTAGCAAGAGGATAATAGAGAACATGGAGTAATATGGCATAGAGAACATACTTATTCTAATTGAACCTAATACTAGTTACCATTTAATGCGTTAAAGGATAGCAAGGGTGAAACATGCTTTCACATGGGAGAAGGGTCATGAAAGTGATCATGCTTATTTGAAATCAATAGATTCCAAGGAGTCATAGAGGTTCAACACTTAAAATATATAAGTGTTGAATACATGTATAATTTTGATTAACATCTTAGAGTTAGATCACATTTATGACTTCTTTTATACATTCTTTTTTATCTCAATTTGACACTAACCTCGGCACTTACTCCGACAAAGGCTTTTTGAATCAATTAAGGCAACAAGCTATCTATTTTCTCAATGAATAAAAAATCATTTCCCTTTTCCCTTACATGATTCATACACATTTCTTGTCTCTTCGCTTCCTAGATTCAAATTTAATATTAAAACTACACTTGTTCTCTTCTCTAGCTCATCCTAATGATGAATCATAGAGTATGATTCAAAATGTTGATAACAAAAAAGCACACACAGTCAAATCCAGAAGCTCAAATTCACCATACAATTATGGACTGTGGAAACTTAATATCTACAATTAAAATTACACTTCAATCTAGGGAGATGTGCTAATAATGCTAAAAGGTTCACCCAAATAATACACACAATAAGGTTGATATTTAATACAATTATATAACAAAATTTAAAATTTAATGGGGAGCATAATACCAAGTTTTCAAAAGGTAATCTCATATTCTAACTTACGAGTTCATTATTAAAAGCTAGTTAAATTACCTTTTTATTATCAAGTCTCTATTTAATTAGAGGACTACATCTCTATACTATTCATTAAGTTATAAACAACCCTACCTCATAAATCTTTTGATATATCAACTTTAACTAGGATAAATATAAATAAAGTGTGAATGAAGTTCTTAGAAGATATGTCAACAACCAAGAGTCAACCTAGAGCATTGCTAATGGCCTCATAGACTAATACATATTAGAATTATAATGATAGGTAAGGAAATATAACCAAAATAAATGTTATGTTAATATAATATTTTAAGGGCTTGAAAGAGGGAGAACAAGGGTGAATTAAGAAAGGATACAAACCCCACATCTAGTCTTCACCATCAAATATAATCAGAAAAATTAAAGTATACCACAAGAACTGAAGTATTTTATCACATATTGAACTTCTATCATCATTTTTTACATATAAGCTCAATAATTTTCTATTACAATATCTTTTATTTTTATGATTCTTGCAAAGATATAATTTTTTTTTAAAACCTTCACACATAACCATGGTATTTTTTCGAAAATTTCTCCAAGTATTTTTATTTAGTTTTCTATTATTTCATGTTTTGATCAATTCCTTAAACATCTTAACACCTGCAAATGTTGTGTTTGTCCAAGATGACCAGATTTGATCTACTTTACATGCATTGAGGATGTTGGTCTTTGATTTTATCATTTGTGAAGGGACCATAGATTTTTCTATTCATCCCTTTATTGTAATCATGGATTTGGATAGATATGTCTTAGAAATGACATCCTAACACATCTCAAGTGTTTTGATCTTTTGTCTTATCTTTATAGGATCATTCTTGAACACAACACACCAAGAACTTATTAGTATGGGGTAACATGATTGACCATGTTGTAGGATTGGTTTGTTCTAATGTTGATCATGATACTATATGTGTTTTATTAGTCATTGGCTTTCTTTGAAAATTTTGGACAAGAATTTGGAAGATCCATGGAGATCCTCATATTTCTTGATTCATAGAGGATCCTACTATAGATTATTTTAATCCTCTCGATGTTATAGATTACATACAATTTGCTGATGATAATTTAGAAGAGCTTGAGTATATCACATATCTTGCATGTTCCAATGATTTTGAGAATTATCTCCATATTTTTACTCTTCATATCGAGACTCGATTTCTATTTTTAATTCTTCTTAATTAGGTTATTTTCACTACATTCATTGCCCTTATTGATTTAGTATAGGAGGGAAAATTCATCATCTTTAAGACACAACTACTTGAGATTTATATTTATCAAACATATCAGATTCCTTATTTATGGAGTATTACTATTGGTCTTTGTTAGATAGCCTTGTTTGTGGTCATTTGTGCATTGGTATGCTGCTTTGGAATGATGTTTGGTGGTGTAGGATTGATTCTTGATGATTTGTTGGTGGTTCTTTCTATATTGAGTTGAACACCAATGTAGACACTTAAATTTGACTGATTAATTTAATAAGATCAAATCTCTTAAGTCACTTGTATTAGTTGAATAATCAAGTATCGCTTTTAGCTAAATTAATTAAATGAAGCCATGCCCCATTATTCTTGAATTAATTAATTCCCCTTTTCTTCTAATCCTTGAATTAATTAATTAAACTAATTAATTCCCTCCTCATTTGAATTTAATTAATTCAAATATGTCACATATCTCCTAACTTGTAACCACCTAACTAACCCATTTCTAACCTAACCTCCAATCTAACCTTTGGGCTCTAACAAACCCTATCTTCCCAAACTAACCTTATCCTAACCTCCCCTCACATGTGTGTACGCACATAATTCCCAAATTTCCTTAATATTAGGAAATTGAAGCCTATTTTGGCTTGCTTCCTCCCAAAATAAACATGTGTCCTCCCTTATTAAGGACAAGTGTGGAATCTCATTCCACATGCCCCCCTTAGGATTTCCACTTTTCCTCCTTGAGGAGAAGTGTTGCATTTTCCAATCCCTTCCTCACCCTTCCTTTCCTATTTAATCCCCCTCTTTTTCTAGAAAATCATCCACTTTCTCACTACCATTTCGTTATCATGTAGAATTCCATCCATTATTAGGACATCCACATTGTCATAATGCCAAATTTCATCCTCATATCCCCTCATCCAATCCTCACATCTTGAATCCAATTAGGATAATCATACATCATGGAGCAATATCAAGCACAAGCTACATCATGAGCACACATCCGACCATGGGATAATCAAATCAAGAAACTAAATAGAGTTTGCATATTATATGTTTTATGTCAATTATACTTTGTTCATTTCTTTCTAACATCCCAATCTTGAGGTGTTTGAGCTAATTGTGTTTTTCTTAGATTGCTTAGTTTAACTTTCAATCATTTATGTTTGCACACGATTTCCCTCACACAACCAAAACCCCACACCTATCTTTTAAAAAAGAATACCTCATTGTATATGTAACCTTGAAATATATTAGCAATAAACAAGGAAAGAAAAGAAAAAGCAAAAATACTTCTCATGCAAAGTACCATCTGAAAGCAATAAGATAGCTTGAGATGATTCAATTTTTCTTGCACTTGTCTCTTCTACTAGAAAAACGTTACAAAAACTACTTCTTTTTTTTTCATTTACAATTTATATATTGAAACATTTTAAAGGGAATAAATAGTAATTCAAAAGGAATGATTTCATATATTCCATCACCTTACCATTTTATCATGGAAACATTGATCATAAAGACACATTAATTGGAACTTGAATATGGCCTTTTTCTATTAAACAAAAAATAAATATTATTGGGAAAATTATCTAAACTATGCCACTATCAAATTTATAACTTAGGCACAATTGAATTGTCACCAATCAAATAATTGGAGACATATCCGATTATTTTGAAGTAGATTCAATACCACATCTTTTATTCCCCAAGTGTAAAAAATATCATTAGATTTTGTGTACAACAACTTATGTGGTTGACGATACATATGCAAGATTAATTTTTTTAATTTATTTATTTATAACAAATCATAATTGAATATTAATAATGTATACACATATCATTGAGTTTCGTCTCAAGATAAAGAATGACATTATAATTCTTAGCCAAAATCTATTGATATGTGAAGACAATTATTTCCACATTCATTAGTAAGGATGTTGTATAGCTATGCAAGTCATATTTTTTATTTTGATTGATAGATTTTTTTAGCAACAAAGTTTTGGTTGAGATAATAAAATTGACAGATCTTTGCTCACAATTTTCTCTTGGTATAGTACTAGGTTTTCTATGAAAATATTTGTTTTGTATAATTTATTACTTCTCTATTTAAATTTTTACTACCAATTTTCTCAATAAAACCAAAGGTACAAAGAAAAAAGAATGAACAACTTGAATACAATACACAAAGTAGACCTTTTCTTGAAAACCAATATGAGTATAAATATTAGATGATAAAATAGAACATGTCCAATAAAATACACAACCTTGAGCTCAAACACATTGACATTGAATATGTTGCCAAGGGCTAGAAGAAAGAACTTGCACCTCCTCCACAAAAAAATTTATTTTATGAAGGAATATAATATTATGCTTATGAAATCTAATAAGATGGTGAATAATTGTTTGCAATGGGTATAACCCAAACATTTAGGCATTGAACTCCCTAAGCTAGTCTAGTAAGATGCATAGGACTAGTACCCAATTAATAGGCAAATCATATAATTAAAAAATAACTACTAACAAAAAAACAATGAGTAAATATAATAAAATAGTCTAAATACTTGTCTTACACTAATGTAACAAAAAGAATTGATTTCACGTATTGACTGGTTCATGAAGGGGAAAAAAAGGAGATTTACTAAGACAATGATCATGAAGAATTTAAGTACTGGCAAGAGTCAATAATGAATTAGGAAATAAAGGTTGATCAACCAAAATATAAAGCCACAATATATCATCTATAATCAATTGTGCATATAAAATACATACCAAGACATACAATCAAATTCAAATTAAAATTCTTGATGAGATTTCCACTTGTATTATACATTTCAAATGTCAGTATTTAAAAAATAATTTTTTATTCGAAAGAACCATAAACATACTTAAAAGATACTTTCATAATTTTTATCACTATTCAAGGTCACAATAAAATACACTTAGACCAAACATGAGCTTCTCACTTTCCTTGCCCATTTAAACACTTCAAAATAAAAAAAATAATTTACACATCTCCCATATTCTTATTTTTTATGATTTAGTTTTTTTAAAGAGTTGGGCGCACCTTATATCTTCAATTTAACCAAAAGGTTTTTTCATTTTTATCATTATTATCTTTAAATCACCTAAACAATTTGTTCTAATATATATTTTTTGATTGAATCATTTAAAATATTTTAAAAAATTGATATGATTATTTAGCTTATTTTATTTGATAATTATTTTTTTATTTTTTTAATATAATTTATAGTTTCATAGTTTTAATTTAATACTATATTTAATTTATTTTGAATAATTTCTATATGGGTGATTGATTTGTATATTTTGTGTTAATAAAAACAAAATTAAGAAAGAAAAACAGAAGATATATAATAATAACATATTTTTTATAATTACATAATTTTAGTTTAAGTTTTGACCACTTAATTGTAATAGCTCCACCACAATTTAAAAATGGAAAATTATTTATTATATCCAACTGAAAATTTGCTTGCAATAGACAAGAATCCTTTAAAATCAGTGGAATCCCGTGAGGTCTTATGGGTGTTAGAGGGCGGGCCGTGTCGGAGTGTGGAAGTTCTGACCACATAAAGGTGCAATGACTTCATATTTTTGCAGGCATGTTTACCAGAGCATTTCTAATTGCTATAATAATAAATGTCCTTCCCTTATGCTTCGATGGATGTGTGTACATGTTCCAAAGCTCCCGTTTTGGTACAATTGGGAGTAGGCGGGAAAAAATTACTGGATTTGAAACATACATACAGAGATTTGATGGAGTCGGAGAAATAGTTTTGAAATTCAAAATTTATGCGGCATGAATGGCGAAAGATGACAGTTGAGAGGGCCCCACACCAGGCAGTACAGTTAAGGCAGGCAAGAGAAGCAATAAAGAGTTAAAAGAGTACGAAGCCTAACCCTGCCAAAGATGACCCAAAAAAAAATGGAAACGGAAAAGAAATGTTCTGACCACTTTGAAAGTCGGAGCTTAGTGTGTGCTCTTTAAGGTTGGCCCATCTAGAGGGGATCACTTATAGAGATACTTGATCCCATTAATTATGACCACAAGTCTATCTCCAACTCCTTCTGCAAAGAGATCGACATTTTCCTGAAGGAAGGCTACAAACCTATCCATGCTATATTCCTTCACGATGCCTGCTTTGAAGATGGACCAAGCCTTCTGCATCTTCTTCCTTTTCCCTTCAGCCTACAAATAGAAGTGTCCCAGCATACACCCGTCTTCAGGTTTGGAAACATTCCTAGCCATAGCTCTCGACACCTCTAAATAAATCCCCTCCTCCACCATCCTTTGCACTATACTGTTCGCCGACAGAGCATGCCCCAACACTTGAATGATAGGCTGGAACAAATCTTCGACCAACCTTCCATCGTGCACATGTCCCCTAGACCAGTAGTCGGGCCCAAGAATGTCAACCATGGTTTCTTTCTCTTGTTCGTTCACCTTTTTGAAGAGGCACTCAACCTGCTCCTCAGGCATTTCCTCCAAAACTGTCACCTTACTACACTTACAGACGATTCCTAAATGCTCTGCCATCATCCCTTATGCAGAAAAGGAGGCCATGTTTGGGTCCATAAATAGAAATCTCCTTTGATCTACCATCAACAACACCCAAAACTAGAAAGCTTGGGGCAATCTGACTGTCAGTCGACTTGTTCCCAAGCGTACTCCCTTGCTTGAAAAGCATACCAAACTGAACACATGTCCTCCTTATAATCGATTAATCTCCAATCTGGGATCCCATCACCCTCTGCCAACACCGTCAAAAGCTACTAAACTATCCAATTCCAGACCTCAAAATTGACACCATGTCAAGTGAAATGATTTCCTTTAGTCTAATCGGCATCATATCGTCCCTGCCAAATTCTCTGGCAGAATCCTCCTCAATCCCCATGTTCGCCAAATAGCCTATTGCTTTCTTGCCTTCCTGAAACATGTGTTGAATGTGATAATCGCCTATTAGGTTCAGAAGCATATTAATCCTCGGGATCCAGCACTCCAACCACCAGTTCTGGAATATAAATTTGGACACACCGTTAAGGATGACCTGAGAGTCTCCTTCAATAATGAGTTTGACAACCCCATTAGTAACGCACCACTGAAGCCCTACCTCCAGCACGGAAATCTCTGCCATGTTGTTGGTAGCTATTCCAACCGGACCAAATATGGCACGCACCACCTCACCAACTTCATTTCTGATGATAGCTCCCACGCCACTCTGACTCGGATTACCTCTACTAGCACCATCGAAGTTTAATTTCATCCAGCCTACCGGCATGGCCTGCCACTTAGCATTTTTTCTTTTTGCTTTTCTATCATTTAATCTGTGATCGCAACTCTGCTTTAAGGCCCAATTTTTCTCCATTTCGAAGTCCCACTTCGATAGAAATTTGTAATTCACGCCTTGAATTCTGTTGTTGACAACTTCCTCTATCGCACTTTTTATCTTGGCCTGAAGGAAATGAACTTCCATTGCTTCTTCCTTGAAAATCCTTCTATTGCGTTCCTTCCATACATGCCAAACTAATAGAGAGGGACACACAATCCAAAGTAGTCCCCATTTAGAATGTCTCCCTATAATCGACCAGGATAAGAGTAAATCCTTTAAAAATTGGTTTGTGGCAGTGAATCATTGCAACATATCTAGAAGCCAATCCCAACATTTACTAGCATATAGACACCAATAGAGAAGGTGATCGACCAATTCCTCTTCCTTCTTGCACATGATACACCAATTTGGCCCCGAAATACTGATTGTTTTCAATCCGTTTCCAGTGAGAATCCTGCCATGAATAACAATCCAAAGGAAAGCCCCCGCTTTCGGTAGAGGCCACTTACCCCAACACAAGATCGATGACCAATTACTATTCCTCTCTCTCTCTCTCTCTCTCTTCCTTTTAAGCTCGTAGCCTAGATTGACTCTGTATTCACCCGATTTGGATGCACTCCAAAGAAGGTTGTCTTCATCATCCGAGGGGAACACCTTTTTTCTTTGGAGAGCTTCTAAAAGTCGTCTATTATCAACTTGATGCCAATCACCCACACTCTTCCATGCCAAAGTAGATGACGAGTTGGGTAGTGTTTGAAAATAATCTTCCACCCAAGGGCCTACAGTTGCTTCAACTTGGTTGAACCAGTCTTTGTCTTCAAACATTTCTGTTAGAGGTTCATCTCCATTCCATGAATTGCACCAAAACCTTGCTCTTTTGCCATTGCCAATCTTCCAGGATAGGTGCTCTGTGAGGAGCTTGCGACTTTCCCAAATGAACCTCCAAATCGGTGAACCTCAAACAGAATTGGCCACCGTCAAAATTTTGTCAGGGGAATTTGAATCTAGATATTTTGCAACCAAAATTCTGCACCAAAGTTTCTTGGGGAATTTATACATTTTCCACGCCAGCTTAGCGCCTAAAGCCAAATTTTGCAAATTCATCTTTCTTAAACCTGTCTCTCCTTCTTCCTTGATCATACAAGCAGTGTCCCAATTTATCAAAAGAATCCTTCTTTCTTCCTTCAATCCTTCCCACAATAATTTCTTAAGCAATTCATCAAGTGTTGAGGAAGCTCTACCAGGTAACCTGTAGCATGACATGTAGTAAGTGGGTATGGCCGACAACACTACCTTAATCATTTGAATTTTCCCGGCCTGTGACAACCATCTATTTTTCCATGAAGCCGCTTTGTGGTAACATTTAATGATAACCTCTTCCCACATTATGTTGTCAACTCCTCCAGCAAAGAGTGGGACACCCAGATAAGTCATGGGAAGTTATGGGAAATTCTCTCAGCTCAAACTCCAAGGTTTCTGAAATTTTTCAATGGAGTCTTGTGTTGGTGTTTAAGAAAACCACCATTGACTTACTTTTGTTCATACATTGGCCGAAAATTGACTCATATCAATCTAGCACCTTCCTGATAGTTTTTGCCTCCCTTTCCCTAGCCTCCCCGAAGAGAATGGTGTCGTCTGCAAATTGTGAGTGCGAGATAGGCTCCAGATTTTCATGAATAGAGATCCCTCTCCAGAGGCCCAGACTGACCTTCTTTTGATGTCTCTCCCCAATACTGCCATTAAAACAAATAAAAAGGGAGACAACGGATCACCTTGTCTTAACCCATTAGTAGCCTAGAAGAAACAACACACCGAACCATTTACAAGAATAGAGAAATTGACTTAAGACACACAATGCTCAATGCATTTCACCCAACCTTTATCGAAGCCAAAATGAAGGAGAACATCAAGCAAAAAGGACCACCAAACTTTGTCATATGCCTTGCTAACATCTAATTTAACAATCATACCTTGTTTATTATCTGAATGCATATAATGGATGGTCTCCCCTGCCATGATGATGGTGTCCATAATTTCTCTCCTAGGAACAAATCCATGTTGTTCTGTGGAGATGATTTTATTGACCAGAGGTTTCAATCTATTTACCATAGCCTTTGACACAATTTTGTACAAGGAGTTGCACAAAGAGAGCGGTTCGAAATCCATCATGGTCGAACATTCTTGCTTTTTGGGGATCAGGACAATAACCGTGTTGTTCATTTCTCTGACAAACTTCCCTTTCCTTTTGAATTCTTCCGCCACCTTCAAGATATCTTCACCCATGAATCCCCAACATTTTTGGAAAAAATTCATTGAGACATCGTTGGGCCTAGGCGATTTGAAAGGAGGATTATTGAAAGTGGCCTTTTTAATCTCCTGCATAGAGAAGGGTTGCATCAACCGTTCATTGTCTTCCATCGTAACCACTCTGTTGATGATATCCAACATGGAGGAAGAAAGTAGAGAGGTATTGGGAAGGCAATCCCCCAGCAGAGCTTTGAAATGATTCACTGCTATGTCTTTAATAACCTCTGCCTCTTCCTACCACACACCAAAACCATCCTAAATATGGCTAATTCGGTTGTTAGCTCTTTTGGCCTTTACAGAAGCATGGAAATTTTTTGTGTTCAAATCCCCTTCTTTGATCCAACACTCTCTCGAATTGTCCCACCAAAAGACTTCCTCTCTGAGCAAGATTTCCGACAATTCGCTTTTAAGTTGCTTCTCTCTGGCAAATTCATCGTTGGACATCCCTGCTGTGATAACAATTTTATTTAGGTTATCCAGCTCTGCTTCCACTTTGTTCTTTTTTGCAAAAATATTCTTGAAAGAGAACTTGTTCCACTCTTTAATTTTCTTCTTAACTATCTCCAATCTTTTAACAATGAAAAAACTCGGGGTGCCTGAGAGAATGTCGCTTTCTTTCCACCAAGTTTCCACATTTGGCAAAAAATCCTTATCTTTCCACCACATACCCTGAAACCTAAAACTCCCTCTAAAAATCTTATTGGCTTCCTGAATGCTTAATTGAACTGGGAAATGATCTGACAATGTTATTGGGAGAATACAAGAATCTAGGTTGATAGCAGAATCCAACCAAAAGGGCCCTACTAGGAATCTATCCAACCTCTCCAATATTCTTGCAAAATTCTCTCTCCTATTAGTCCAAGTATATCTTCCATTCTTTGGAATGACATCAAACAAATGATTCGTCATCACAAATTCCCTGAAATACTCCATGACTTTGTTGGCCATTCTCAAACCACCTCTCTTTTCCTCCAGATCTAGCAAAGCATTAAAATCCCCTGCTACCATGACTCTATCATTGGTGAGGGAGCCAATCTTGTCAGTAATGGCTTTCCACACCTTCGCTTTCTCCTCAGTCTTAATCAGGCCATAAACATTGACCAAAGGAAAAACCACATTATCCTTCAAGTTGTGAACCATTCCAAACATCCAATATTCTGTTCTTTCCAACTTTGTCACCTTAATGTTATGCGGATTCCAAAGGACTCCCAACCCCCCGGTAGTGCCTCTAGCTTCTTGAAAAAAGCCTTCCCATTTATTGCAGGAATGAAGAAAACTGAGAGCTTTGTCCATACATAGTTTATTTTCTTGGAATAAAACAATATCACTATCAACTCTACTTAACACTCATTTTACCAAGCATTTCTCATCAAGGGCCAAAATCCCCCTGACATTCCAAGTGGTGATCTTAATCTCTTACCAAGGGAGACCCCGACTCCCTTGGCTTTTTTCATGAAATCGAAAACATTAATGATGTCTTTCTCCTTGCCATTGTCTTCTCTTTTCTGCTTGTTTGATCTTCTCCTCTAAATCCCCTTGGCCTTACCTAGCAGGATATTAGCAGATTGGCTAATACATCTAGGATCAAGATTGTCCAGTACAACAGCCTGCAGGAAGTCTTCATCGGATACCCTATCATATTCAATTTTTGTGTTTGAACATCCTTTCTGTTGTGAAAGGGAGTTCATTGACTGTGGAGAATTCTCCACACCCTTCTCCTTGCTTCTGCCTGCTCCAACACATTCTCCCGGGATCCCAACGCCCTTAGACGACCTTGTTGAAGTAGGGCTCTATTGGCTCTCCTATTCTAGAGAAACGGTTTTCGTAACCGATTTATGATCTCCATCTTTTTGAACCCACTTTTTAACTAGTTTGACAAACACAGTGCATTCCTCTACACAGTGATCATTTAAACCACATCGCTCATAGCATGGAGAGGATTGTTCCACTTCGACCTATTGCTTCTAGCATCTCTCACCAACCTTGAGGTAAATTGAGGAAGGAACTTTTTTGACTGCTACTATCTTGATCCTTGCATATAAGTAGGAGTCATTTTCAATGATTTCTTCATCCACTGCCAACAAAGTACCCAACGATATGCCAATACATTCCAAACTAGAATCTCCCCAATACTCCATCAGGAGATTGTACAACCGAATCCATATAGGCTCCTTGTACACTGCTAACGGAATAAGATAAAAGTTAGAATGCCACGATTGAAGATACAGATGAACCGAACCATAGAGCCAATTCTGTTGGTTCAGAATCTTATTTCTAACCATTTCCTCTCTGAAAACCACGATGAAGAAACCTTTCGGGATGAACTTCAAAACAACATCCTGACTCCAGTTTTCTTTAACCTAGGCCCTAGTTTGCATTCTAGTGATCCTAGCACCAATAAATCTCCCGATGACCGCCATCTCCCTCCACAAGGCGATGTCCTCTTCAATTTCATCTGGCAAATCAATTTCTATGTCTAATTTGCTACTTTTGGATACGACCCGAGGGGGAATATTTGATTCCACTACACCCCTAAATCCTCCTCCATATCCTCCCCTGTGTCTGCTATGATTATAATCATCCTAAAACCCTTGATTTCTGAATCTTCCGCCATAGCCATATTGATGAAAACCTTTAAATCTTTGCTGCATCTTTTTCCCTTGCAAGTTATTAAACTTTAATTGTTGAAGTGAGGTATGGAAATATATATTTATTAAAAATTAATTTGAAAGAGATTTTTTTTAAATAATACTGTTAAGTACTATGTGTATATAAAACTGTATCTAAGAAAAAAAAAATTATATATATATGGGGTTTTTTATTGTACAATTATATAGATGAAGTTTTTTTGTTGATTTATAACTATATATGAGAGTTTTTGGTTAAGGTCTTTTAGGTGATTTTCTTGGTTGATATGTAACCATTATTTCTTATAGTTTTATAAATTTTAATTAATCTATTTATTAATGTACATCTTCATATTGTAAGCATAGTTAGCCACCCTCTATGAGTGACAAATTACCATAAACACTATCAATTGAAAAATGTCATTTAATTTTGGTTTCTACCATATTTCTATGGAGATCTTGAAGTCTAAAACATTCTTGTAAGCTTCAAACCTCTAAACTCTAAGGCATCTCTAGAATCAATGAGACTTTGAAGATATAACATAGATCTTTGACCTTTTAATGTCTAATCTATTTCTGGATTCCACTATATTTATAGGATCTAATGCCTTAGAAAATTGGATTTTCAAACCCTAACATAGCTCTATAGTACTTCAACATTTTAGAGTCAATCACATTTCTACATCAATCCAAAATTTTTAAGTCCATAATAGTTTTACACTTTGCAAATCATGCTTGGTCTTTATCATGTCCACTATAGCACCACCTGGTCTTTGCCAACACCACCAAAACCTTTGTAATACTTCTAAATGATTTTTTTTGCATAACTCAATGTTAACATTTTTGCATCATCTATAACAATGAAACTAAACAAAAAAATATATCAACAAAGGTAATTATATATTCCTCAAACTTAGATGTACTATTATTCAATATCATCTATGACAATATAACCAAATAAATAAATAGGAGAAATCTTTTATTCATAGAAATATAAAGAAGCTATTATAGATATCCTAAATACATAATCTAAATAAATGTAGAGAGATACATTATTTTATTTACTATTTTGATGTACAAATGACTATCAAGTTTAAGATAAAAAAATAAAAAATAAATAAAAACTTTTGTTAATATGTTCATGTCATTACACTCCACCTCTTACTTCCATTGTAGAATACTTCTCAACACTAATTATCACTTTCCTTTCACCTTTATTTTATTACTTTTTTCCTTTCATTTTTTATATTTTTCATATCTTTATGTCCTAATCTACATACTAAATCACCTAACCCATCCCTTTTTCAATACTCTTATCTACAAAAATATATTTTGTAACATTTTCTACACAAGCCATAAACCCTAAATTGATTTAATGTGCACAAATCAAATTCAAGTATTAAATTTGACATATCAAAAAAAAATTGTAAAAATAAAAATTAAAACCAAGTTATTTTTTTTCTTAGAAGAAAATTTTCAAATTTTCTTCCAAAAAAAACTCTAAATCCTTTTAATCTTTTCTCCTAAAATTCAAATCTCTAAATTTATATATTAAAAATAATTTTGTGAATTTTTTTTAAAGAAACTCTAATAACATTTATAAAATCCCCACTAATGATTGAGTGGCTGCTAAATGCTTCCCTCCCCCTCCCAAACCATGTTAACTTCCCAGACCATGTTTATTTCCTCCTCCAGGAAGAGAAATCCAAAATCCCCACTAACGATTCAGTGGCTGCTAAATGCTTCCCTCCCCCTCCTCTATTCCCTCGGGACTGTCTGGAGGTGGTAGTTTCATAATTCAAATAATGGGAATATTCCTCAGATCCCTTCTGATGAGGTGGTGAATCGTTTGGCCAGGCTGGAGATGACACATGCATTGTTGTGCTGGCATTTCACTTGGGCTTGCAAAGCCATGATGAAGTACGACTGGATTGGAAACATGTTGGTTGTCACCGGTATCTGCTGGCTCTTAATTCCTTGTAATTAGTAAATCATTACTAAAAGTGACTTCTTGTTTTCCCATGCGCCCAACTTCATTTCTCATTTATTGACATTGGGCTCGCACATTCCCCATTTTCTCTTCCTGGCTTGCTTCTCGAAGAGTCTCTGCAACTTCCTCTACTTCATGATTAAGGAAGCTTTGTTGGTGGATGAAATGGGGGCAACATAGTGAGAAAGGAACTAGACAATCTGAATGATTTTAAAACTGACCCTCTCGTCTGGAATTTCTATGTTAAAGGTGGAATTGATGATTTTCTGGATTGCTTGAAGGGCCATGATGAGCAACTCTCGGCTGCTTTTGCCTCCTCCTAGTCTGGGAGGTGGGTCTCAGTTGGAGGCATTGCCTTTGATGTCTCTGAGGAGACTATTGACAAGCTACGAAGCTAACCTTGGATGGCCTTTGCTGGAAGCGTACCAATCATGTTGCAAACAGTGACGGTTTGAAATGGTTTTTCCGTAATCGCGAGGAACCTGTCAAGCTGCAAGGTGGGTTTTCTCGGGAGGAGCTCAAGCACCCATGGAACATGATCTGCCTCATGATCATGAAATACTTCACTCTCGAAAGCAGGTATAAGGTATTCTAATACTACCATTTGCCCTTCCTTAATCACTTTCGGAATAATGATTTTCTTTGTTTATCATTTTTTTTTACTGCACTCCTTAGAGAGCTCTATTAAGGACACTATGGACCCTAATCATGGGGATAAGCCTCCTTTTCTCCTCCACCAAGGTATTATATACAGGTTGTATAAATTCCATGAGCCTCTCTGCCCCTCTAGGAATCTTTCACTCTCTCAGCCCCTAATGTCGACTCCCCAGCAGCTCGCAGCCCTGTCTTTGGCTTTCCCTGTATTCTTCCAATATCCCCATGAGGGCTTTGCCACAATCACCATGTCCCTGCCTGCCTATGCCTCGATTGTTTCTTATTTGACAGTCTCCCCTAGCTTAACTCTACCTGCCTCCCCCAGTGCTTCTTGCTCCCTGTCCAAGGGAAAAAGAAAAACCCCCGCTAAATGCAAACGCATTGTCTATGATGATAATTCTTCCTCTGAGGACGCTGAGAAAGACAACCCTTCCCCAGATTCAGAGGTTAAAAGGAGATCCTCCAGACTTGCTTCTAAAGGCCACAGGAAGAAGATCCCAGTTATTGAGATTCTAGACTCTGAGGAGGACCCCATTCGGGACTAGATGGAGGAGGGCCCTAAAACTATGGGGGCCCCTGATGAGGATGCTGATAATGTTAATATGACTAGGGACCCCATAGTCCTGACCACTGTTGGTGTTGTTGACATGACTACCCCTGAAAGGAAAACCCAGGAACTCATTGATGATAAAGATACGACCCCTATGAATACGGACACTGAGGGATTTATGGGTGTGGAAATCCCTGACAACAATGCTCTGGATCCTGTAAATTTGGATATGGATTTAAACTTGGCTGAATAGGTGATGCATTTTATCCCTCTGATGGACTTGGTTAAGGATACTAATAACTCCATTGCTGGTGGCGAGCCTAAAGAGACTATTGAAACTATTGATGACTTGGCTCCTGAGAACCCCCAGGAGGCCCCTACTCTACAACAATGGAAAAGCTGAGCACAGATGTGTTGGACATCACGTAGAGAATTGAAAACCTCGGCCTTGTTCTCGATCTACAGTCTATCAAGGAGGAGGTTAAACAGCTCAAGAACAAGAAGGAGACTTGGGAAGCCCAAATTGCGGGCCTGAACAAATTCCATATGCAGGTGTTAGACAGCTCCGCACTCACCCTCTATCTGTTGAGGGAACGCTATGCTGACACTAAGGAGGACAAGCAGGAGGCTAGGGACCTCTACAAATTCATGTCTAACCAATGGAGCAGTACTATGGAAGCCCCTGGGGTGCGCAAGGCACCCTTGTAGTTTGTTTTATTTTCCCACTATTGTTTTTTATTGTTAAAAAGACTTGGTTCCTTTTTTATGGTTGGTGTTGTTAATTGTTATTATAGTGTTGTTTCTGCGCTATGATTATTGATAGTTCTTCTATGTAAAGGGTCAGTGCCCTTGTTCTCACTGCCTTTTTAATCAAAAACATTTATAAAATCACAATATTTGTTTAAATTTTTATAAATAAAAAAATAAATTTAACTATACGTAATTGCTAGAGAATATAAAATTAAATGTGTTTGAGAAAGAATATTATAGTTTGACCTCTAAATAAAAAACAAATGTAGAGTGGGCGGTTCATAATATTAGCAACGTTAAGTCTTTCCGATTGAGTTACCATCAACTTTTACTCCTACTACATCTGTCATAAAATGATATATTTGCACACCCGTACATATTGACATCCACAATTTATTTATAATTGACAATCAAAAATAAAAAATGTAAAAAGAGACGATCAGAAAAAAAAAAAAAACTTTGTGCATGTGGTCTTTTAAACATGTCACATCCACAAAGAAAATTGTAAGAATTACTTGTGTGATACGTTAGGGGGTGAGCTTCACGGAAAGAGTGTTGTTGAAGTAAGGTATCAATCGTTTTAAATGGTTTACTGTTGTAAATAGTTAGAGTGTAATTAAAAAGCACTTCTCGAGTTAGTATATTGTATTTTTATTGTCAATTAAAATAAAATTAATTAAATTTATATAGAGAGAGAAGAGATCTGATCAAGTTATTTTAAATAAAAGTTAATTAAATTTTATAAATATAGAAATAAAAAAATATATATATATTAAAAAACAACCGATAGAATTTGCCAATTTCAAAAAAAATTCAAATTAAAACATATCATGACAGTTTTCTTTCTGTATCGAAGAAGATTAGAAATTAAAACCATACACTAATCAGAAAAACACAGTTTAATTATTAAGCTGCATAAATAGGGACTTTATCCTAAAAACATATTACAAATCATTTTTCATGGTGGGAGTTTTCCTTATCATCGACGAGAATAACCAAGCACAGATTAGTACATCTGAACAAACGAAAACATACGATATTTAGTCCAAATACATTCCTACTCTTCTCAAAATTTTCAATTTGAACTGGAATCTTCACTTACATCATGTTCCCATGCGGTTGCTTAACTTTATTTTCTGCTTAAATTTAAGCACTTAAGTGTTCCCATGCAACTTAAAAATTGTCAAAAAAGGGATAATTTGGAATCTTTCCCTATTTTGGTGGAGCAACTATTGTTTAGGAATTGGAAATAAGCTATAGAACAAAAAGGGGGGCTGGAAATAAGTATTAACAAAAATGCCACATGGCTCCACAATTTTGTTTCCCTCATTTTTTAAAGATTTTATTTCTTTTTTCTTTCCAGATTTTAAGTGCACAAATTAATATTAATGCTGTTAATACAAATTTAAGATGTTTTGCTTAAAAATAACAGCAAAGATAAATATTCATGGGGTCAACTGCTTCACAAATAATCCCTAAAAATAGTGAGCAACGGCTGCTAGCCAAAATAAGCTAAACAGCCGCATGTCTCACAACGGCTGCTAGCCAAAATAAGCTAAACAGCCGCATGTCTCACAACGGCTGCTAGCCAAAATAAACTAAACAGCCGCATGGAAATATGTGCTTATAGCAGCCACCGGAAGAGATTCCTCTGCAACTATATTGTCCTCTAATACACTTTCAGTCTCCCGCGAAATTTCATTTTTCACGGCAGCCTTTTCCATAGCCTGGCGCAGAGCCTGAATCAGCTTTTCCAGTGCAGTAGATGGATCGTCACTCGCCTTCATCAATTGCTCTGTCACATCTGCCGGCGTCATCTGCCCTTCTTTCATCAACACCTCAATTTGGTCAAACAAATGATGATCAACATCAAGATAATTTCGAGAGAGAACTTTAAACGCAGGAAAAGTACAGAAAGACAAATGAATGTGCTTATCCATGCGCCCCGACCGAAGAAGCGCAGGGTCCAGCCTATCAACATGATTTGTCGTAAAAATAAAAATTCTTTCGCTGCCGCAACAGGACCACAAGCCATCTGTGAAATTCAAAACCCCGGACAGAGTCACCTGACTTTCTTCACTTTCTTTCTCATCTTTGGCAGGGTTTTGCTCTTCCTTGCTCTCTTTCTTCACCTTCTTTTTCCGGTCCGTCAGATCCAGCGAGCAGTCGATGTCCTCAATCACAATAACAGACTTATTCGTAGTCCCAATCAAAAGCTTCCTCAGCTCAGTGTTGCTCTTAACCCCAGTTAACTCTAGATCATAAATGTCGTACTCGAGAAAATTGGCAATATCAGCGATCATACTCGGTTTTCCGGCGCCGGGCGGGCCGTAGAGCAAATACCCCCGTTTCCAGGCACGGCCGACCTTCTTATACTACTTTTCCCTCTGAGAAAACTTTGTGAGGTCCTCCATTATGTCATCCTTTACCTCGGGGTCAAGAGCCACGGTTTCGAACGTCGCATGGTGCTCGAAAACCACCGGCGTCCAAACGCGTTTTCTGTCCTCGTAGAAGTGCGACTTACCACCTTTGTTGGTGTAAATCTTCCGGTGCCGGTTCCTCAGCTCCATAATTTTAGCCTCCGCAATTACATGCGGCAGATAGGATTCAAATATCTTGGCTTTGTCCTTCTTGTGGAATGTGAGCTCGAACTGGCGCTTTTCATCAGAGACATCATACCAGGAGAAGACAGGCTGCTTTAACTCTCTGCTACGGAAAGTCCACCAGGCTTGGACACCGTGAAACTCGTCCATGATTTGTTGGCTTTTGTCCATGGTGTATGTAAATGCCTTGGCATTTTTGGGCCTGCTGAGCTTCAATCTGCTGGCGTCGGAAGATGATCTGGTGCTCAGATAAATCTGCACCGATTCGTAAACATCGCTGACCTTGATGCCTTCGTTCTCCTCAATCACGAGAGTGATGTAAAAAGAGAGAATTCGTGAGAGCCTTCTGAGTAGCTCTCCGAAATATTCCAAGAGTTCGGGAGGGAGGTACTCCCTGGCCATTGTTCCCAAGAAAAAAATGGCTGCCGTGAGCGTGCCGACATTGGACCACATCTCCATTGCCATATTGTGGGATTGCGTTGGGTTGAGAGCAGAGCTCATAGCAATACAAGCTTTATAGAAAGGGGAAAGGTGATTAAATGAGTCATAGAAGATACGAGTGTGGCGTCATGGTATGGTGTAAGGAAACAGCTGGGTTACCCACATGATAGTGTTCAATTGTAATTCCACTTAGTGCCTCCTTCCTCGTAATTTTCAGTTTCAGCACTTGGTAAGGACGAGGAAATTGCTTAAGAGACTTTTCTTGAGTAGTGCCAGTGAATGGTCGTACTATATTTTATCTAGATGAGTGGACAGAAAAGCTTGCGAGTGATTTCGCCTCTCCCTCCTTATGCGTAACTATTACGTAAACATTTGACGATGACTAATAATTAATTAATTAATTAAAATTTAAAAAATAAATTGTGCATCATTCATTATTTCATTTAAAAAATTATTATATTATTATATCTTTATTGGGTATGTATTTGACTATTCTATATGTATTTCATAATAATAATTAATTGGTATTCAAAATATAATATTGATTCATTAATTTAAATCTTAATCATAATCTTAATTCTAATCTTAACACTAATTATTAAAATTAATGATGAACATGATTGTTAATTATTATTTTTGCAAATTTATATTATTAGTTATGTCATTATATTCAATTTTTGCATTAATTTGAACAATCATTTCAAGAATTAAAAAAAATTGAAACAAACTTTTATTGTTTAATTTTTTTATAAATATCATTTTTCTTTCTTTTTATTGGACTGTATTGCAAATAGTAAATATTAAATTCAATTTTTATTTTTTTTTAATACATATTTTATTACATTAGATGTCAAATCATATATCATATTTTATTAACCTTGAATTGTGTTTCGTTGTGAATGAATTTTTTTATTTTATTTTAATTGGTGAATAGTACCATCAATGGAAACCCTAGAGATTTTTGTTTCTTATTCACTGGCAGTGATATTTTTCTTCACCTTTTTATTAATAATCTTACCTATTTTACCCTCGACATTTGGCCAATCATAATGCAGCTTCATAAATTGTGTATATTGCCTAAATATAAACATTTTGTGCTCCGTAATAGATAGATCAAACAAATGAAAAGTAGTACACCATGTACTATGTAATATCTATAAAATATTATATTAACACTTGCACCAAAGGGGGTGCAAGGGTTACATCGATAATAAGATATAGATGAATTATTTGAGATGAAAAGCTAGTTGTCACAATCATTATTAGAGAAGAAGAGGTTGTTGTCACATTCATTATTAGAGAAGTAAATAGAGTTGATTTCTAAACTCTCTTTTTTCTCTAATTAAATTTTTATTTTAAGAATAAAAATCATAAAAAATATGATTAATATATTTTTCGTGAATGAAACAGAAACGACAAGATTATCCTATTTCTATATAATAGATCAGATTTGCTTTACATTATATTAATATAATTGAAAGGATAGATTTTGGATATATTTGTTTGTTTTTGTCTCACATCCATATTTGTCTGTTTATGTCTCACATCCATGTAGTTAGAAAATCTTTCACATATGTAGTTCTTCTATTTGTTGAGTTGTTCTAGAGAACTTGGCACATGGGTATCTAGGTTATCTAAGGGGGAAGGAGAGGCTAGAGTGTTTTTCTTTTCTGGAAGGTCTAATAAATCATTTGAGATCATTCTAATAGTTTACAATCTGAGCTTCAAAGTGCCTTAGTGAGAGGCATCATTTTTCCTTTGTTTGGGAATCTTTTTACCACAACATTATGCTTCATATTCTAGATTCTAACACAATCTCAAGTTTTCCCATAGGAGAGGAGTTGAAATCAATAGATACACAAATCCTCGTATACATCCAAAATGCTTCATTATGTATCTACTCATCCATCATTATGAAGGAGCCAATTTTATCTCCAATCACTTTCTAGAGTATTGTATAAGATTATATAAATTGATCCACATTAGAGTGTTGTTGATTTTTCCATTGATAAGATTGAAATATAAAACTCATTTAACCATATAAAGCTTACCCATCAATCATTATAAATTCCTAATTTATTATTTCCAATTTTCTCCAATTTTTTCTCCCATGTAAAACATTTCCCTGAAAAAAACTCTTAGCTATAAACTTAATTTTAACATCTTTTCCCCATTTTTTTTCACATCACTTCTAAATTTTTTCCCTAGCATGTCCATTTCATTAAAAAGGTGCTTCTCAAAGGCAAGCCATGAAATTGGTAAGTTTGTTCGAATTCAAGTAGAAGGAAATGCAACTTAGCGACTGATTTGAATGTAGGGGATTTTCTTTTCACCTATTATCAAATTCAAACTTTTCGGTCTCTAGATTTTTTCATTGGCCACATTGTAAAGATTTTATGTTCTTCGATCCCAAAATCTCTCACTTGCTACAATGCATCAATTACACCCTAATTGCTCGCCCGCTCTAATTTAGCTTCCCATATTTTTGTGGAATAAAGGTGTGACCGACTAGGAATCGATTGATCACC